>NC_085141.1:113609416-113909416 GCF_024139115.2 Armigeres subalbatus | reverse complement strand
ATTTTGGTTAAACGAATTTCATCCATATTTTCTTATTTTCAGGCATAAAATAGGCCAAACCAAGATGATGTAAGAACCTTGGGCCAAACAAGAACCGCTTAATGAACGACTCCTGAATATTTTTCCCTAGATCGTTGGACAAGGGTCCAAAGGATAGAATGAGTAACATTTTTTTCAAGAATGCATAAATATATATAAAATATTACATACCTAATGAAATAGTTTTTAATTTACGATAAGCACACTAATTTGCGATGGAAATGAGTAGGGGTGGTGGAAATTCGCGGCAAAATTTTCAAAGTTATGGAAAGTAAAATTAGATGATTTTTTACAGTTCTATAAAAAATAAGCACGAGAGTGTCCATTATAGGAATATTTTGGGGGGTCCATGATAGGGAAGAAGAACGTCCCGAAACGAAACATAAAAATCAAATGGAGTGTCGACTATAGGGAAGCAATTTCCTATTATGGACCCCCGGGGGGTCTACTATAGGGCGAATTCCGTCCGACTTTAAAATGGTAATTTCAAAGAATAACGTGGTGTATTTGGGTGTTCTATGTATGTATCGTAAAGAGGAGATGCAGAACTTGGTATTAGATATTAAGTAGAATAAATATGTTAAAAATGTCTACTCCTTATAACAGGAAGAGCAAAATTCCGCTACTAGGGGGTCCACTATTGGGCATTTTACCCTACGTTCAGCATCTACCGAGTTTCTAGGAATAGACAGATATTTCACCGCTATTTTGAAGAGCTGAAGAAAGCGGTCTCGGTTTGCAAACCAAAACGTGAGTGGATCGGCATTTTCCTGTATTTCCGTAACGGCATGTTTGTAAGCCGATAGCTCATCCTGTATCATAGACTTGTTGGTTGCACATTCTGAAATTCCATCGAACAGGTCATCAACAGACAAAAACTTCGCTTGCTGCGAATCCAGTAATCGGACCGATCGTAAAAACTTCAAACCCGGTTGGCAGAATCGCGAGGTAGGTGTCGAGTAGTATTGCTTCATCTTATTCGACGCTTCAGCGAAGGTATCTCGTTGCCATCGCGGTAAACCCTTGTTCTTGGCTTTGTCTGAAAATGCTATTTATTGTTTTCTAATAATTATGAGACTAAAACAAATGAAATTGTAAAAATACCTGCAAGCAAATCCATGATTTATTTGTAGGCCAAATGAATCCTCACGTGACGACTTTCAAACCAAGTCAAGACCTCAACCAGTTTAGAAGTGCTCTGACTAATGAAACCAATCTTTTTCTTTATTTCTCGGTCCTGTAGCAGTTCTTGGTGCTCAGTTAAAGCATTTTTGCAGCTGATACTTCGAGTTCATGTTCGATGAATTTTCGGTAGTAAGTCACATATTGAGCATGGTAGGTTACAGCATTTAGCCCACTATTCCATCTCGTAATGACCGGTGTAGGGGGCAATGGTACAATTTCTTTATCAACGCCGGCTAGTTCGGCTATGAGCTCCTTAAAACGACATTTTTTCGAGGCCGAATGAGAAAAATAGATTTGAAACATGCCACAAGACGATCAACGTTGGGAAACTTTTTTCTCCAAACTTCGCCGATCAATCCCATAATGTGAGCATTGCAGGTCATGTGAATGCAATTCGGTAGTAGCCCTTTGAGAATCTCAAAGGTTTTTGTCATGTAAGTCCGTTACGAAGGCAGCGACGATGTTAAAATCAACATTGTATTTATAGAGCGTTTTGATGATGCTTTGGGAGACAGTTGTATTGTTGACTAAATTCAAGTAAATGATATCAGCTGTCACAGCTTCCATCATTTCTTGACTAGAACTCGTTACTGGCAGCACAAAAATCACGTGAAGAACAAACCTGTCTTAAGAGTCACTGGCTTCGTTAGTGACAACTACTATCGAAGCAGCAGCTGCAACCCGAGTCTTGAGCTCTTCTTGGTTTAAGTTAAACACTTTGGGGAGGTAATCAGTTCGCAGGCTGTTTGAATTGAGAAGTTGCCCTAGGTTCTTCACATTTTTTTGCAAATACTCACGCAGTTTTGGGTGATCCTACAGTGACTATAATAACAGTGTCGTCAAGTGTCAGAATTGGAACAGAATCGTCTGTCATTTCCATACAAATGCGCGTTCCAAACGAGCAGGAGACCTGTCAAACGTAACACATGACGTTACTCTTCTTATAGGACTCTAGGTGATCCAACTTTTTAGGAGGGATGTTTACGGAACTGAAGACTTCGACAAGCTCAAAATATGACACGTTTCGGGCATCACGCGCTACAGTTTGTCGTTGAAAAGCACCAACGATGCTTCCTTGTTTTTTTGCCTTTTCCGCCTCCTCATTTTCCTGCAGCTTACGTTTTTTGGCGTGACTTTGCGAAACTAGATGTTTATCGATCGTATTTTTCCGTGAACTACCAAGAGTTACATTGCAAAATGAACAAAACAATTGACCACTATCTGCATGCAAAACTCCCTTCGGAAACTGTTTTACGCGATCTGCGCACGATACGTTCACTGCTTTCTTCATTTCTCAACATTTTTCTACTTCGCACTTTTGAGAATATCGCAGAATCAAATGCGAACTTTTCACTATTGCGCGAGTCTAACTTCTGACAGTTGCGAGCAATATATGACTCCTGCGTGGTTGTATTAGCGAAGAATGCGAAACGCTTGTCCCTCCTTAGCCGTGTGGTAAGACGCGCGGCTACAAAGCAAGACCATGCTGAGGGTGGCTGGGTTCGATTCCCGGTGCCGGTCTAGGCAATTTTTGGATTGGAAATTGTCTCGACTTCCCTGGGCATAAAAGTATCATCGTGTTAGCCTCATGATATACGAATGCAAAAATGGTAACCTGGCTTAGAAACCTCGCAGTTAATAACTGTGGAAGTGCTTAATGAACACTAAGCTGCGAGGTGGCTCTGTCCCAGTGTGGGGACGTAATGCCAATAAGAAGAAGAAGAAGAAGAAGCGAAACGCTTGTTCACACAAGTAATCGTCACCATCGTCGTTCCTGTTGTTTGGTGAAAGTGAAGAGAGACCGCGCAAAGCAGAGCATCGTGTGTAGCTTCTATTGACTTCTCCAAATAAATAAAAGTGTGCGTGATTCCACAGTATTCCCACATACAAACAGACGTAACAGCTTGAACAATTTTCTGAAAAATCCATCGCCCAACTCCTACACCACCATCTTGCGAGCATGTTACACAAAGCAGTATTTCGTATGACATTGTCACCAGAAGGCGCTGGAGTGAAATGTCAAACTCGAAGGATTACGACGCTAGCGCCTCTAGTTGTGAAACGCGCAACCAATAGAATTCAAATTGATCGTTGAAGTCATGGTCGATGGTATTTTTTCTAGTGTTACGTCTGTTTGTTTGTGGTATTCCTCTCAAAGTGTTTGTGATGGTTTTGCTGCATCTGGATTACTACCCACTTTTATTCTATACATCCTACACAGTGACATTAGTGTTGGTGATTCTGGCTTTGGAGAAGCCAATTCATTCGTTTTATTAGTTTTGTGTGCTTCGAACCAACAGCCCAAACAGCGTTCGGTTGGTAGTTTGGCGCGCACATTCCGAATAATTGCACATGGTTGTATATTCTTTGAGGGCAAATTGACTTTTCCCGTCGAACAATTTTATTGGTGCAATCGATTAATTCTCTTATTTAAGATAAACTTTCCTAAAGAATCCATATTTTTTACATCTCTACCTATTTTTAAAATTTGAAAGAAAAACAAAATTGTTCTTTAATTTAATTTTTGCTCAACATTCGACCAATTTCGGACTTAGCACTGTGAAAAAAAACCAGATTAATCCACCTAGCGGTGATGGTGCCTTTCTCGCGTAAAAAGGTAATAAATGTAGCCTTTACGCTTACACCTCGATGATGTACAAGAAAGGCAAAACAGTTACACCGTCTAATGTTGTGATAGAAAATTTACAATAGTAGACGACAGATGGCGCTGCCAAAAGTTTCTCGAATTTCCTATGTTCGAATTTGACTTTCGGACAATTTCATAGTACTATGAAACTGAACGAAGAGCATACTTACGTCTAAATGCGTGCAACACGAGCATCTTTATAGTACGATGAAACTCGTAATGGGAGCAAGCCAAGGATAAACTTTAAAAATATTCACAGATGCAAGGCATTTTTCATAACACATTATTGTTCTATGTGACTATGTCTCATCACTATTTTAATATTATCTATTTTTTGCAATTAGCAATCATTACGAAATTTAATAGTGATCAACAGTGTTATAGTCTCTGTCGAATGCAACTTGTTGCAAGAAAATCGGTTAAGAGTTACTATGTGAAAAATTGGTTAATGTTTTTTATGGCATTTTGTGCACACACATACACACACATACACACACACATACGCACACACGGACAGACAGACATTTGTTCAGCTCGTCGAGCTGAATCGATTGGTATATAACACTATGGGTCTCCGGAACTCTTATCAAAAGTTTGTTTTCGGAGTGAAATGATAGCCTTTCGGTACAGCTTTGTTGTACAAGAAAGGCAAAAAATCGAGGCGTCAAAAAATGCGTTGATTGTCGAGTTGGTATTGACTAGGTCAAGAAATCGACTGAGGCAAAAGAATAGAATAAAATTATTGACGGGAAAGGTTAATTTCGCGGTTTTTCGCGAAAATGTTTAAATTTCGCGGCTAACATCAAATTTCGCGGATTTCGCGGCTTCCGCGAAATCGCGAATTTCCACCACCCCTAGAAATGAGTAATAGGGTAATTGATCCGATAGTCGTGGGTGTTTCTATAGTTGCGGTAGTGTGGTTTCTGTCGAATATACGCAATAAACGCAGCAACCCACATTGTATAACTATTTGTTGACCTGTCATTACGTTAAAGAGACGAAACAGCTTATCAAATAATCGGTAAAGTATCATTGAAATACTATAATTTCTTCTCTGCTTTGTACCTATAGTTGCGGTAGTGTTCCTATAGTTACGAGTCCCGTATGAAAACAATGGGATTCGCAACTATAGGAACACGAGTTAAAGAATATCGCAACTATTGGAACATTGCACCAATTATTGGAGTATTCATTTTAGGTGATAAAGACGGGAGCTGCTGCTATTGGAATACTTTTTAATCAAAATACAAATTCAGAGCTTTCGAATGCACTATTGTGGTAAGCGAGATAATGTATAATTTTTGTGCAAGCGAACAAATAGTGGTGGAATTTGGGTCTCGTTCTGACCGTCTTCCAGTGCGGTTGGTTTTCGCGCTCTACTTTTGTGCGGTGATTCGCACAGAAGTAGAACAATAGAACCAGTGCAGTGACCGCGGTCGAAACAAATGTGCAGTGTAATAAAACTATATATAAAAGTGCTACAAATGCTGATGACGCGGGCATGTTCGTGCATGCAAAGGATGATTGGTTAAAATCAAGGGCAATGCCCTTGCTAATACTGGGATCAAGCCAATTTGAATGCTCAAACATGTTCAGCGGCAGAATAACTAGAAAAGAGGTAAGACTTTAATAATCTGTAAAAATATTCAAACACGCAGCCACACACATTCACATATATACACATATACATATACACAAATACGCACATATAAACTTATACTGATGGACATAGTATTCGTCATGTTTTCATAGTTATCTATATGAAAACATAACGAATGCTCTTGTCTATCCGTGTACATTTACAAACACACATACACACACATATACACACATACTCATATACATAAACACGCACACAATTTGTATTATATTTATATTAGATGTTTGGAAGCGTTTGGTACGGGAGGTCCACGCTTTCTTCCTTTCCCTTCGATTCCATGCTATTGAGTGGCTTTAGGTATTCCTGAGGTCGCTCAATATCTAGGAGTCTTCTCTGCGGTACATATTGCGTAGTTGGCCTGGCCGTATGAAAAGAAAAGGACGGAATTCAGAAACCGTCATTTTCCAGGATGCTTTCAAGTATTGGCTACGCAAGTATGAGATTAGATTATATTAGATTAGATTAGAAGCGAACAAATAGTGGTGGAACGTGCTTAGTTCCTCCACTGTTGGGTCTTTTACCCTATTGGTTGAATTCAAGGTTGTACCGGTTACTCCTTCATGCAAGAAAATGAGAAGGCTACCATATAAAATAAAGAAAAAATAACTTGATAAAATTATACAGAATATGTCTTCAAAGCATTTCTTGTTTGGCTTGTCGTACGCCTGAAAATAAGAAAATATGTAGATAATTGAAGCATTTATAAATATAAGAACAAATCCAAATGGAAATCCTTGTTCTTTCTCATGATAGTTGACGTTTATTGTCAAATGTTACTAATCCATTGCAAACTAAATGAGTTCCAATGTTTTCTACCTCTTGGATGTCAGACTGAAGGGAACTCACGCCGCCATAACCGACCGAAAAATACTGGATAGAATAGTTAAAGATACCTTTTGTTTTCTGTTGGACATTTCTAACAAAACACTGACGACGTTTTATAGAAGAAAGCTAAATACGTGTTTGTCGATTCAGAATGGGATTAAGGACTGTATCGAATATAAGTTATAGATTTTCAAAGTGTTACTACTCAAAAGCTCATACAGGTATTGGTTTGTTTTATCCTGTACTCGATGTATTCATATGTTAAGTTTCAAATCAGATTTTTTATTTGTTGAAAATTTGTTGTTTCCAATGTGTTACAAATTGAACGTAATATAGAAATTCGATTGAATTCGCATTCTATACCGTCCCGCCCAGACAGTTCCTGGGGGGCATGGAGTGCGATCCTCTCGTTTAATAAACAATGTGCACTCGCTTGGCTGTGGGTATACAATAGTAAAGCACATGTGGAGATTGGACAAATCAAGCATCCGAAAGATATTCAATTTGCAAAAAAGAGAGCTAACCGCGGTGGAGGTTGGTACTCGGATTCTGATGGCTTTTCCGCAAACGTGACCTTTAAGTGGTCTTGTTGTGTAGGGGTTATCACGCCTATCTAGAGAGTAGGAGGTTGAGGGTTCGAGTCCCTCCAAGACACGTGGATTCTTTTTCGCAAATTTCATATCAATTTGTCCATTTCGAAACATATGCTGTGCATATGCACAGCCAAGATATTTAACAAAAAAAAATAGTTTTCGTACGGCCGAGTTGCCGAATAATACGCAATTAATTGTAATCAAGTGTCGGTCTTTCACCGTCATTAGTCGTCTGAGTACACGCGACCGCTTACGTTAAGGCAATCAAACTCATCAAATGCTTTAGCCAAGCAAGCCTTTGGCACAGCAGAGTGCGATTGAATTCGCATTCTATACCGTCCCGCCCAGACAGTTCCTGGGGGGCATGGAGTGCGATCCTCTCGTTTAATAAACAATGTGCACTCGCTTGGCTGTGGGTATACAATAGTAAAGCACATGTGGAGATTGGACAAATCAAGCATCCGAAAGATATTCAATTTGCAAAACAAGAGCTAATCGCGGTGGAGGTTGGTACTCGGATTCTGATGGCTTTTCCGCAAACGTGACCTTTAAGTGGTCTTGTTGTGTAGGGGTTATCACGCCTATCTAGAGAGTAGGAGGTTGAGGGTTCGAGTCCCTCCAAGACACGTGGATTCTTTTTCGCAAATTTCATATCAATTTGTCCATTTCGAAACATATGCTGTGCATATGCACAGCCAAGATATTTAACAAAAAAAAATAGTTTTCGTACGGCCGAGTTGCCGAATAATACGCAATTAATTGTAATCAAGTGTCGGTCTTTCACCGTCATTAGTCGTCTGAGTACACGCGACCGCTTACGTTAAGGCAATCAAACTCATCAAATGCTTTAGCCAAGCAAGCCTTTGGCACAGCAGAGTGCGATTGAATTCGCATTCTATACCGTCCCGCCCAGACAGTTCCTGGGGGCATGGAGTGCGATCCTCTCGTTTAATAAACAATGTGCACTCGCTTGGCTGTGGGTATACAATAGTAAAGCACATGTGGAGATTGGACAAATCAAGCATCCGAAAGATATTCAATTTGCAAAAAAGAGAGCTAACCGCGGTGGAGGTTGGTACTCGGATTCTGATGGCTTTTCCGCAAACGTGACCTTTAAGTGGTCTTGTTGTGTAGGGGTTATCACGCCTATCTAGAGAGTAGGAGGTTGAGGGTTCGAGTCCCTCCAAGACACGTGGATTCTTTTTCGCAAATTTCATATCAATTTGTCCATTTCGAAACATATGCTGTGCATATGCACAGCCAAGATATTTAACAAAAAAATAGTTTTCGTACGGCCGAGTTGCCGAATAATACGCAATTAATAGAAATTCGAGTTTAAACACATGGCTCCGTAAGAAGGGCATCGAGATGGATTATTTGACCAAGCGATTCGCTATCCACTCCGCAAAGGTAAAAAATCATGCCCAACAAGCTTGGGGAGTACTACACGTTCGCTAACCTGTCGGAAAAAAAGGAAAAAATCAATAAAACATAGTGGAAATTAATGGAAAGTACTAAACTTGTCTCAGACAGTTAAACAAATCTAGATCAAGTGGACGGAATATAGACCATAAAGTAATCAATTTTATAAAACGAAGCCATTTTTGCCGATTTGTGACTAGGAACAAAAGGCTTGGATAGATGTCGGAATAGTGCAATATTTATTCGGTATAATGAATTTTATTAAAAGTAAACAAACAGAATTAACAATTGTTAATTAATTAATACCGCATATGCTTAGTTTACGGAAAATAATGTTATGCTTCAAAAACAGTTGATTATTGTTTGGAAACACTAAAGTATTTTGTTGTTTTGTGAATTACCTTGTTGTTATTCAGCAATCTTGTCATTCACTTCACATTCACATATTCTTTTTAACATATGAGCATAACACAAATATTTGAAAACATTAAACGCTCTTATCACCTATCGCACATCATATTATAATATTCACAGTTTATCAAAATTCTGCACCGGACACAAACATCTGCGAAATTAGCTTCAACAGTAATAATATACATAACCCAGCGACATAACTCACCGAGCTGTTGCATTAATTTACAATTTAACTTTTCTCTGGTTTCAGGCTAGTAGCTTTCGCCCGCGCATACTTCAATGTAGATATTTATTGCAACATAAACCTCTTTTAGCGGAGCGCTCTTCTCGCATATCTCGCACATTCCAGCAAGATAAGTGGTATTGCAAGCCGCATATTTCAGCTTCTACTTCGCAGAAAATTCTGCCACTTTATCTAACAAATTTCACAATTTCCTTACGACAACACCAACCAAAGCAACAATGGAAACCGTTGCACAGGATTCGCATTCGAATACGTTTCCGGAACTTGCCCACTCGAAAATCTTTTGTTTCGCCCACAACGTACCTACTCACTGTCACCAACTTATGGTCGAGACTTCCTGGCTCACCGTGCCGCGCGCTTCTGCATTTCTGTACTCGCCGACACAAATTTTCCCTTACGGGGGGGTTACTACCGATCGTGACAGTGGTAATAACAATTCCGAGCCCTGTCCTGCGTTTGTTTTTCATTTAGGTACGTTTCATTTTCATATCCACGCTTGCCGGCGGCTGCCAAGGCAAATTGAAATTTATTCTTCTTTTTTCCCGAGGATGTTTTCTAGCCTCACCACTTCTGGTAACGATATCCTTCGGTGGAAACAACTCCCAACATGCAATGATGCGAAGATAAACCGAGTTGAATCAAGCTGTAGAATGAAGAAACAAAACCAAAATAAATAATAATGTAGAATAAATTAAGAAATAATTCAACAGATGAAAGTATGTTTTAATTCAAAATTACTTGTACATGAAGACAGGGGGTGCAAAAGCATGCTTCACGCACAAGATATTGCAAAAAATTGATGGCTAATCGATTGCAATATCTTGTGCATGAAGCTTTCATATATTATTTTATTAGTAGGTTCAACTATTTATAAATTATATTTAACTAGTCGACTCGGCAGACGTTGTCCTGTCCTGTTGTCCTCCATAGTAGGCGAATATGCGCGTTATGAACTGCCAATGCAAAATGTTAATACGATTTACCTAACTTTATTCGTGATTTTCGCATAAGGAAATACCATATAAACCCGTCGGAAATGACAACGATCATATTTGCTGAAGGAATGAAGAAAATCCATCCAGACGTTTTCGAGTTATGCGGATACGAACACAGACCATTTCATTTTTATTATAAAGAGATGTTAATCAATGTTTTATTAACTCTATTATTTGACATTCCTTTTAAGATAGGCAGTTTAGAATTTATGTAGAAAGTAATTTTGAGCCATTTAAGGTGGAATGCCTTCACTTGTCACAAGACGAGTTATCAAAGTGTAATTTCATTCCACCACTTGATTGTAGCTTTTCTAGTCGAGTCAAGTACGAGACACTGAAAATGACCTTACTGTCGAGATCGAAATACGTATCTTTAAAGTTTTAAGGTTGAATTGAATGGAATAGTACTAACTCGTCTTACGACAAGTGAATTTCATTCATTTATTTATTCTACATCTAAACAGATAACACTGAATCAACAATTTGACGCCACAATACACGGTTCGAGGCAGCATCTCTCCATCCTCGAATACGCCCCACGCTCGCCAAGTCGTTTTGCACCTGTTCTGCCCATCTCGCTCGCTGCGCTCCACGCCATCTCGTACCTGCCGGATCGGAAGCGAACACCATCTTTGCAGGGTTGCTGTCCGGCATTCATGCAAAAATAGTAGTTTGTGCAACAAGTTGCAAAAAGATGATTTTTTCAGCACGAGTTGTACGTTTATACAACGAGGCTTGCGAAGTTGGATAAATACTACGAGTGCTGAAAAAATCGAGTTTTGCAACGAGTTCCACACGCTATTTTTTGCAATGACGAAAAATGGGCTTTAATTTGATAAATCTGTACCAAAATTGTACAATCTAATTTACTCCACATGATCATTCTTGCCAATAAATTATGTTGCTGCAGAGAACAATCAGATTCCATGTTACCGTGCCACGCGCAACGGCGCTCTGATATGCAGAGTAAGCTCAACGACCTTGCCGATCGCTCCTCCTCGGCAGGTTTAGTCATCAACGTCAACAAAACCAAATCGTTGGATGTAAACACGGTGACTCCTTCCAGTTTCACAGTAGCCGGGCAACCAGTGGAGAATGTTGAAAGCTTCCAATATCTTGGTAGCCAAATGGCGTCAGACGGCGGTACCAAGATCGACATAGGCGCACGGATCAAGAAAGCAAGGGCTGCCTTTGCGAGTTTAAGAAATATCTGGAAAAACAGGCAGATAAGTGAACGCACCAAAATACGAATTTTCAACTCTAACGTGAAATCTGTGCTGTTATACGCTAGCGAAACATGGTGTGTATCAGTGGAGAACACTCAACGGCTGCAGGTGTTCATTAACAGATGCCTGCGGTATATAATTCGGGCCTGGTGGCCTCACAACTGGATCTCAAACAACGAGCTCCATCGTCGTTGTCACCAGAGGCCGATAACAACAGAAATTCGGGATCGGAAGTGGGGCTGGGTCGGCCACACTCTACGTAGGGGCGGAAACGAAATCTGTAAGCAAGCATTAGACTGGAACCCAGCGGGACATCGCAGCAGAGGCAGACCCAGAGGCTCATGGCGGCGAAGCCTCAATAAAGAAATAAAAGAAGTCGACCGAAATCTAACCTGGCAACAGGTTAAAGCGATAGCCGGGCATCGCTCAGGATGGAGATCTTTCAAGTCGGCCCTTTGCACCACCGGAGGTGTACAGGATCCATAAGTAAGTAAGTGCCACATTGCATAGTTCGATAAGATGTGAAGCGATAGATGTACTTGACTTTGGAAATTTTTGATGTCGTGTCTACCAAACTATTCAATTTATTACGGGGCGCATAGAATATACTATTTGAATACTTACCGAAGCTAATTCAGCAAAATGTAGTCATGTAACTACTGATCTGATGTTTATTTATCATTATAGCACCCAAATGAGTGTTATAATGAATATTATGCAACCCATTTGAGTTGCATAATGTTCATTAAAGCACCCATTTCGTTGGTATGGAAAAGTAGGCCGTTTTATCACTCAAAGACGAACTGTAAACCAGATATTATGATCAAGAATTGCAAAAAAATAGTATTTAACTTTACTGATGTATGCCAGTCCTTAAATTATTGTTGTTATTGATACACAATCGATTTTTTGGAGTGCTGTCAAAAATCGACTTTTAAAATATTCGGGGGAAAATTGATCCCTCTCCAAGAACTTGCTTTGATAAAATAAGAAAGGTACCCTTAGATTTTTTAAATATTTTTCCTTCAAAATTCGCGGAATTTTCGAATTGCTGTGCGTGTATATGAACGATTTTTGTTATTGAATTCGACAGCACATGCAATTTCAAAATTTGGGGAGACTTGATCCCCTTTCTATGATATCGACGCAATAAATATTTTTTCCTGCCAACGCTTCATCAAATCTATCAAATCTACAAACAATTAGAAGCCTGGGAACAGATTTATATTTTTTTGAATTTTTTCGCCAAATGTTTGTATGGATGACTAATGGGGGATCAAGTGTCCCCATATTGAGGTAATAGCTTCAAATCCAAATATCCTAAAACTTTGATTGAGTGTAGACATTTTCATCAGTACAGATCATTAAGCATATTTAAGCTTTGTGCTGTGAAAAACAAAAGCATTTGGTCATTGTTATGAAAAGTTGCAATGTTATGAAAACTCATATGTGGATATGTACGTTATGTGGAAGATATTGATTTGGAAAATGTATTGGAGGTAACCACTTTCCCTTCGATGGGACTCGAACCCATGACCCTACAGTACGCTAGACTGGTGCTTTAACCAACTAAGCTACGAAGGACCTCCGTCGGCCTTCGCAACCTAGCGGCTACTGAAGGAGCTCAATTGGACGCATAGTCAAATCACTCGCAATCCATTTCCTCAAGGCAATACTTCCACATGTGTATAGTACACGTCCACATTAGAGGAGCGTGAGTATTTAGAATGTCTGGCGGCTGTACACATTCTTCATCAGCAACTGTACTGATCAAGTGAGGTTGTGTAAGCTATTTGCCAGGCGAATGATTAAACCTGTTTAAATTTGTCTGCGCATAGGTGTCTGGAGGAAAACACCAAGAATATTCACGCGAGTAGATAGGTGCGCAATATTGACGTCAAGATGTTCAGGGAGAAATGATTTTATTATTTAATGATTAAATGAATTTATATCTGGATCTCAACAAAATAATCAATTCAAATAAGCGCAAAAGATTAATATAGGAAATTATTAACCCTTATGCGCCCAACAGGGTACCCGTGTTCCTTTTTCTACTTCAATTGGTGATATGTCTGGCGGCTGTACACATTCTTCATCAGCAACTGTACTGATCAAGTGAGGTTGTGTAAGCTATTTGCCAGACATTCTAAATACTCACGCTCCTCTACTGTGGACGTGTACTATACACATGTGGAAGTATTGGCTTGAGGAAATGGATTGCGAGTGATTTGACTATGCGTCCAATTTGGGAATCTCGAGCTCGTTCAGTAGCCGCTAGGTTGCGAAGGCCGACGGAGGTCCTTCGTAGCTTAGTTGGTTAAAGCACCAGTCTAGCGTACCGTAGGGTCATGGGTTCGAGTCCCATCGAAGGGAAAGTGGTTACCTCCAATACATTTTCCAAATCAATATCGTCCACATAACGTACATATCCACATATGAGTTTTCATAACATTGTAAATTAACGTCCAAGTCGGGTGGTTTAATCCCGGGAAATAGGCAATTAACTTTGATTGATATGAAAAGTTGTTTAAATTTTGCGTGGCCTATAAAAACATCTTGGGGAAGGTCAAAACATACAAACCACCCTGCAGAATAAATAAGGTTGTCAATCCAAAAAATAACTCACCACATAAAGATCAATTGTCTAGAGGATCTATGTATACAAAAATATGTGCTAGAACAAAACTACTTTAGTTCTCGATAAAACAAGGGGTGATCAAGTCTCCCTGGGATCAAGTCTCCCCACCTTCCCCTATTGGAGGGTCACCACTTCATTCGGTGAGTTTCAATACATTTTTCGAACTAAATCGTTCACATGCTGTGCAATTGCATAAATCAAGTTTCAGGCATAGTTTAAAAAAATGTATTTTGGCCATAGCTTTTGAGTTCATGGTGCGATTATGCCGGTTAAGGGTAGGTGCTAGAGAGTCCATCCCGGGACATCCTAGGACAGAAAAATCCCGGGATGTGCTATATGTCGGGATTTCCCGAACTCTGGGAAATAACTTTGGGATCCCGCATGTCTCAGGATACCAGGGACAAGAAAAAATCAAATCATTCCATGAAACCAAGTACTTTTTTCCCTTTTTGCTTAAAAATTCTAAATATAAAAATAAATTGTCACCAAGCAGTTGTCCTTTTTCGAGCGTTACTAATAATATCGAAAACTGGAAATTATTGGCAACGCGCTGAATAACAAATCGACTGCTACCAACAGCGAGATTACTTTGTCGGATTATTTTGGTTAGACGTTCCGGTAGCCAGACAATAATCTTATTCTACGGTCATAAGTAGTGACGTTATATTGGACGATTTTGACTATTCTTGAGTGAACCGTTATGTAGTTATGGAACATTCTCGTCTCATTCGAGTATTTCAATTTTCTCGTAAAATAAGTCCAATAGATTTCGACCCTCAAATGAAATGGTTACTAAAATTTATTTTACTATTTGAATAAAACCTAATAAGTGTTACATATATAATTTCTACTCTGAATTTTCGTATAGCGAGTCTATTTATTTCAAATCCGTTATAAACATCATTGGAATCCATTCCAATCCTTCCCTTGGAAAAGTTTATGTATTCAAAATGCATAATTAAGTAAATGCCTAATCAATAAATCAAGAAGTTATCTTGACGCATTATCTGTTTGTGTTTACGCTTCACGAAATTAAATAGTAAACGTTACCTGTTTTTTCGAAACGTTTAAATTTTTTTTGTTTCACATATAATTTAGGAGTTGAACTTTGGCATGGGCCAATTCGTTACACCTATCCGTCGATTGAGCGCAGAATTCCCAAAAGTTAATACACCGGATTAAAAAAAAACGCAAATTTCCGCTACCCAGCAAATCTCGAAAAAGCCAACATATATCGAGTTTAAACTGCGAAAAGAGAGCATATTTTATGCGGGTTTTGTCATCTGTGTTTGCGAGATGTGATATTTCACAAGATTTTTCGTCTTGGAAAAACTCGTTATTCTCTCGATTTGACTTGATCCAAACGATAAGTTCTCTGCTCTTAAGTGACCTATTGGCTAGATAAAGTGATCTGGTAAAAATAACACTAACTAGTTTTCTCTTCATAAATTTCGCTCTGATCTTTACCGGAATGTACTGATAACAATGGCTTCATAATATCTGCAATAAAATCAGTTTAGCAAAATGTTGAAAATCAAATATTCAATTATGTAGGAGGAACTAAGAAAATAATGAGTTTCAATCCAAATGAATCATTTGTTGATAAATAAATAACAAGTTTTGTGCTGTCGTTGGCAACGAAACATATCAATGATATCAATGCTTGCTAGACGAAAATTTCAGTTCAGTGTCTGGAAGCAGTGTCAAAATTGTTTATAGCAGCCGCCATTATGGATATCCAATAAGATCAGTATTCAATTGGACCTGCTACAGGTAAATTGTGCAAGAAAATGGGTAATTTTTTGTTGGCGCTTAGTGTGTTTTGGCTGAACCCCGCCCAAGCAGCACGCGCAACATCTTTCAAATAGGTGTTTGTTCCTAATAAATTGCATTGAAGACATTGGCAATACATCGAGTCACACTAAAGCCACTTCCCAGTTTCAGAAAATCTCAATGTTTCATTTCCGTTTAAGTGGCGTCGCAATATTCTACCCATCTGACTTCTTGGGTGGTTTAAAATTCGATGTGTTTCATATCAGAAACAAAACAGATAAGTTGCAGAATTAATAACACTTCGGTTCATTGCTGTTACGACAATGTTTCTGATATGTTGCAAAACACTTTGAGCTCAGCTGAGCAGTATTTTATTTTTGACAGTCCCCTGCATGTTCCGTATAAGGTACAATGAAGTTACAAATGACTTTGTTGTTTATGTAGTGCACTTGTAGCAGAATCTCCAAATAGAATTGTTGGTGTGATGGTTATAGTAGAAGGTTGCAAATCTCAAGGTCCATGGTTCGATTCCCGGTTGGATTTTGTGTTTTTATTTTCATTGTAGCCGCAAGATGTTGCATATAGGCTCCACCTCTTGCGCTTTTTGTGTCACAAAGAAGTTCCAAATACTACGCGTTGTGCATAAGTCAGACCTTTAGTAAGTCACACCAGAGTTGTTGTTACTCACCGAGAAACAAGAGGTGTTGCTTGGGCGACCGTATGAAAAATGGAACTGAAAATCAACAGAATGTATGATTCTCCATAAAGCTGGCTGAAATTTTGATTATTCCGAGCTCTTGAAGAGAGGCTTCTGAGCCTCTTGAAAGGCGATTTTGGAGCCACTTAAAATGAGGTTTCTGAGCATCTTGAAACGACGCCTCTATGCCACTTGAACGTAGGCATTCAAGCCCTTAGAAAGATAAATTCCAAGGACCGTGTAGCGAGACTTCCGGACTTCTCGAAACAATGCTTCTGGGCCTCTTGAAAGGAGGCATCCGGGTCTCTTGAAACAACACTTCTGGACCTCTTGAAAGGAGGCTTCCGGGCCTCTTGAAAGAAGGCTTTCGGGCCTCTTGAAAGGAGGCTTCCGGGCCTCTTGAAAGGAGGCTTCCGGGCCTCTTGAAAGGAGGCTTTCGGGCCTCTTGAAAGGAGGCTTCCGGGCCTCTTGAAAGGAGGCTTCCGGGCCTCTTGAAAGGAGGCTTCCGGGCCTCTTGAAAGGAGGCTTCCGGGCCTCTTGAAAGGAGGCTTCCGGGCCTCTTGAAAGGAGGCTTCCGGGCCTCTTGAAAGGAGGCTTCTGGCCTCTTGAAAGGAGGCTTCCGGGCCTCTTGAAAGGAGGCTTCCGGGCCTCTTGAAAGGAGGCTTCCGGGCCTCTTGAAAGGAGGCTTCCGGGCCTCTTGAAAGGAGGCTTCCGGGCCTCTTGAAAGGAGGCTTCCGGGCCTCTTGAAAGGAGGCTTCCGGGCCTCTTGAAAGGAGGCTTCCTGGCCTCTTGAAAGGAGGCTTCCTGGCCTCTTGAAAGGAGGCTTCCGGGCCTCTTGAAAGGAGGCTTCCTGGCCTCTTGAAAGGAGGCTTCCGGGCCTCTTGAAAGGAGGCTTCCGAGCCTCTTGAAAGGAGGCTTCCGAGCCTCTTGAAAGGAGGCTTCCGGGCCTCTTGAAAGGAGGCTTCCGGGCCTCTTGAAAGGAGGCTTCCGGGCCTCTTGAAAGGAGGCTTCCGGGCCTCTTGGAAGGAGGCTTCCGGGCCTCTTGAAAGGAAGCTTCCGGGCCTCTTGGAAGGAGGCTTTCGGGCCTCTTGAAATAAGGCTTCCGAAACCTCTTGACAAAAGGCTTCCGGGCCTTTTGAAAGAAGGTATCCAGGCCTCTTGAGAGGAGGTTCGCGGGCTTCTTGAATGGAGGCTTACGAGAAACTTGAAAAGAGGTTTCGGACCTACTTGAAATAACTAAAATGTCAAAACTTGATCAATAAGTTTTGATTTAAATTGTAATGTATCCGCCATACTGCATTTTTGTCCGAGGTACCCCCAGGGGTACGTGTACCCCAGGTTGAGAACCGCTGATCTAGAGTATTTCTTATCACAAAAATTGTTTTTGACTACACACTTAACATTTTGCACTAGACAACGGACAAGACATTTACACTACACCCAGTGGTCCATGGGAGAATTTTACGCTTTACGAAAAGTTTTCTTCAAAGTCTCCTTACTTTCAGCTCCAGGCTGGCTCGTCTCCGGAAAAGTTTTCTACTAACCGACGCGGGAACCGAACCCACACTCCACAGCACATGCGTCTAGGCGACTGACGTCGCTAACCGCACGGCCACGAAGCCCACGAATTTGGTAAATAGCGTCCTAAGAGAAAGATTAATTCTAGGGGAACTGTTCCGTTTTCCATCTCACTGAGCATAAATCAATATATATTCACCTCACCGCTACGGTTCGGTTCGGTACGGTTGGGATCGGTTCAAATGTCAAATTCTTATGAGAAAACCTATGCAAACATTGCGGAGCCCTAGGCGAATCGAACGGAAAAGCAATCTTGCAACGCGGTCAATCTGTTCGCAACGAAGAAAACCCAAACTGAGTTTTATTTACACAGTTTGGATAAACTGGTTTTAATAATTTATTAAAATGTTAATGAAAACACGAGTTTATTATTCATTCCACTGAATATGCCACAAGGACTGCATTCGACTGTTGATTATCAAAGTGTATTGTAAAGCACAGGACGCTGTGATACTCCACCCCACATCTTCATCGGTGCACAACAGCCAACTGAGTAAACAGTCGAATCCTGTTTAGGTTGTTTACAGTTTGGGTAATTAGTGTGGTGTAGTGCCTTATGTAGTGCGATATTTCCTCACACTATAAATCATGGAGTCTCATGGTCGTCTACATTGTAACATCCTCCGTTAATGCGATGGGAAATTCAATATTCGGCACACTATACAGGTAGCATCTCGTCGCCCAAAAAAAAATAGCGTCTACGAAGTGCAACAATGTATTAGCAAAGAAAATGCCTTCTACTTCTTTTTCTTCTTCTGCTTTTTCTTCTTTTTCTTTTTCAATGGATCTACATTCCAATTGGTTGGTCCAATTGGAACTTGCCCTGATTTTCAACTTGGTATTCTATAACATTTTTAAAATTACGTTTCCTCAGTTGATAATTGAAACATTTTCTATGTCCGCCATTGCATGAACATGTTTCTTTATGTGACAAGTACAATAAACTCCCAAAAACCTATTTGAGTCGGAGATTCAAACGATATGTATGAATATAATTTTGTTAAACTTGTACCTGCACTGATTTAGTTTTAGATAAAACCCCTCGATGTGTTTTTTTACCTTAATAAAGTGTTTTTTAATGATTAAGTTCAACACTGAAAAGCTTTTTTTTTGTGTCTTTATTAAGGAGACTTTTAGCCCGAGGCTGGCTCGTCTCCGAACACTGAAAAGCTCAATATTATAGCATTATGGAACATATTCCAATTCCAATATTGGTTGGCAGGCTAGCCTACTATAACCAATCACCGAAAAACCACATCAATACAAAGCAAAAAATGTTTGTAGATTCACAAAAATGGAAATCAAAACCACATGATATGTTTTCATCCTTCTCTGAACTCATACATTTTTTATTCGCAAGAGAAGTTCAACCAAAATCGTCTTATCAACTGTAATTCCGTGGAAGTGAAGAACGTTGCCGAAAACATAATATGAAGGTTTTTCCGTGGAAACCCTTCTCGCTTAACTTTTCAAAAGGACCTAAGTAACATTTTTTTCATGAATTAATTTGAATAGCGCAATCAATAGAACAACATGAAAGCTATTGATTGCAGTATTCAAAATAATTCATAAAAAAAATGTTACTTTGGTCCTTTTGAAAAGTTAAGCGAGCCTTCTTCTAAACAATACTGGTTGTTTTCTATTTGGGTTTTAGGCTGCGGTAATCCATAGATTGACGCAATATTTACGAAGGTTATGTGTGCAAATACTTCGAATTTGGTTTCGAAAAAAACATAATAGTCTTGATGCATCTCTATAAAAGAAACAACAACGTATTGAATACTTTTGATAAAAATTTCGTTTTCATCAACCGATATCGTTATCTTTGCTTTATACCATATGTCCAATTTTCTCTCACACCTGTTGGATGGAGCCGTATAAAAATGGAAAATCCAAGCATCGAACAAAATAAACAGAACCACAGTGGCACCAGTTATGCTTTGTTGCGGTTGTGGCACCTCAAACCAGACTGACTGAAAGACAAACTTCACCGCGCATCTGTCCGGTCACATGGCAGTGTCCGAGATTAGGTGCGAGGAATGCATGGAATGCGATGACACAAACTTCCACGCGTTATGTTGACTGCTTTTTATGTCTCCATCGTTTTATTTTCATTTTCGACCGTGGAAATTCAAGGACATGCACGCTCTCGTTGTTTTTCCTCCAGAGCTGTCCCGTAAATTATCATAATGTTAAACGGCATCTGACTGTGTTTATTTTGTTTGTGGTTCAAGGAAAAGATAATTTTTGGCCTAGAATCTTATAAGGTTAACGATCCAATGGCTGGTATTGGAACAAGTCAACAGGTGACTGTCAATAAGAAGGAAGAAAAATTATAATGAAAAGTTTCGGTGCTCCGCTAAAAACTTTATTTTAGATGCTGATTCTAGGTTGAACATCCGCCTAGATTGGGACTGATTATAAAAATGAATGTTTATCAAGACTTTTGCCAGATTCTTAGGAAAACTTATTCACGATCTGTACATTCAAAGTTAATTGCCTATGTTCTGGGTATTAAGTCACCCGGAGTGGAAATTAATTACTATGTTTTTAACTCGATTATGCATTTGCACAACATGTGATAGATTTTGTTCGGAGAGGGTATTGGAGGGTTACCGTTCCCTTGGGTGGGGTTAGATTCCACGAAACCAGAACGTACCAGAACATACGTTGTGGTCACATTCTATTTCAAGGACCAGTATGCACCAGTTTCGAAACTATTCGATACACCTTTGGTTATTTGTGTAGACCTTAAGGCCTAACACCAGAAAATTCTTGGATAACACAGAGTATATGTTTAGATCAAATTCTATTTTAAGGACCACAAAAAGCATGTGCCACTTCAGAAACTAGCCGATACACCTTTGGTTACGCGTATAAACCATAAGACCTTTATCTAGGGATTTCCAGAACTGTGAACACCGACTATTCCAAGAAGTGCAATGAGCATGTGACATATTTGAAACTGGTTTAATGGCCTTTGGTTACGTCAGTTACGTGTGTGGACTCTTAAGCCTTACTTCAAAGATTTCTTGTATAACCATGGTTAAAAGCTGTGACCCTTGACAGTGAACAAAAAGCATATGAGTTTCTGTTTCCAAAACGACACATGCTTGACAGTGAACAAAAAGCATATGAGTTTCTGTTTCCAAAACGGTCAAAATTATCTAAATCGGTTAATAATTTCTTATATATAACTTTTGCGCTTATTTGAATTGATTATTTTGTTGAGATACAGATATAAATTCATTTAATCATTAAATAATAAAATCATTTCTCCCTGAACATCTTGACACCAATATTGCGCACCTATCTACTCGCGTGAATATTGTTGTTGTTTTCCTCCAGACACCTATGCGCAGACAAATTTAAACAGGTTTAATCATTCGCCATTGAATTGTGCGGCCCAAGTTGTAAACCGCTTTTACGCGTGTTGTTCAACGACGCTGCCGATGAGCAATGCATCAACATCGCATTAAAATGGTGCCAATGCTTCATACGTACCAAGCCAAACGCAAAAGTCAAATGTAAACAAAACATGAAAACATTCAGCGTCACGAGTCACGAGTGATCCAACCGAGCCCCTTCTTCAGTGGTGACTAAACCAAGCGACAGTTGTTCATGATTTTTGATCATTATTGGTAAAAAAAGCAAATAAGAGCAACAACAAAAAAAAAAATAATAATAAAAACTCAAATCGATTTTATTCGAATCATATGGCTCGCGTTTTCAAATAAGACAAGTCCTGGTGTTAGGTGAGACACTAAACAGACATCATCAACAGACGACGGCCCTCCGACCGGTGATTGGACCAGAAAGTCTGCATATCGTATTCAATGATAACAGTGACAGCCCTTACTTTGCACCGTTCAATGTGCAGAACCGATCCATAAAAAAATGAAAAACGATCCGTAAATAACATCTGAATGTTCCATAAAATGCTACCATAAATCCATAAAATAGTTCGGGAGATTCCATAAAGATTAATTTAATGATCCATAAATATTTGGAAATTGATCCATAAAAACTATATTTTGATCCATAAAATCAGAAATTTGCACAATTTTTATCCTGATGATGATCCATAATTTCAGTAATATGATCCATAATTTTGGTCATATGATCCATAATATTGTTTATATGATCCATAATTTTGATAATGTGATCCATAATGCTTGGAAAGAAGGCCAATGAAACCTTATTAATTGATCCACCCATTTTTTAAAATCTATGGATCATTTGGCAAAATTTATGGATCATATTATCAAAACTATGGATCATTTGAACAAAGTTATGGATCAAATGGCCAGAATTATGGATCATATAACTAAAATTATGGATCATATTACTGAAATTATGGATCATCATCATCATCATACGTTCATGGGAAAATAGCAAGAATTGTATTGTTTTTCTTGACCATGTTAATGGAACATACTCTTCTGATCTCCTGAACTATTTTATGGATTTATGGTAGTATTTTATGGAACATTCAAATGTTATTTAGGGATCTTTTTTATTTTTTTTATGGATCTATTTTTATTTTTTATATGCAAAAGTATGTTTTGCCGATAACAGCCAGCCATAGATAAGCGTTGCAGCTTCCGCGGAATGGTAGTCCGAAGCACTTTTTCCCCCGCCAGAATATCCACAAGGCCATATGGAAATCACCTAATCAAGTAACGGAAAACCAAATCGACCACATTCTAATCGACGGCACTTACCGCACTTACCGCAGTGCAAATATTGAATCCGACCACTACCTCGTTACAGTATCAGTATGTCTGCGCTCAAAACTCTCGACGGTGTACAACAGGCGTCGGAGTCGTCCGCCGCGACTAAACATTGGGACTCAGTAAGTGTTGTAAAATGTCATTTGCATTCGTTTGTATAATTTTCCCAGAACTTGTTTCAAAAGGTAGCTATCAATTCATGTTGTATGACGAACTTATAGCGGTTAAATGGGCCTACAACTTTGTCTAACGAGACTTTGCTGTAAATATGTAATCTGGGGCGTGGGAGGCAAAATGTCATTCAAATGACATTATGTCAAATGACACGTGACATTTTGGAGAGTTTTCACTCTCCAGCCTTTGATGTTATACTTAGAGCAATGTACCCTTGGACAAAAATATAACCCTACTCAAGCGTTATGAGTACATTCAAAATTTTGGAAGAAATTTTGCTTCTAAAGAAAGTTATGAGCAAATTAGTCAAATGACATGCAGATGACATTTTACAAGCCTAATTGGGAGGCTACAAGACTACGCGCAGCAGCTGGAAGTGGCACTCCCAACTGAAGAGCAGCTAGGTGCAGCTTCGCTTGAAGAGGGCTGGAGAGATATTCAATCCTTAATTGGAAGCACCGCAACCGCTGTACTAGGCACGATGTCCCCGGATCAGAGAAAAGATTGATATGACGGCGAACGTGAGTAGCTAGCAGAGAAATAGAATGCCGCATGGGCAAGATTACTGCAACACCGCACAACGGCAAACGAGGCGTGATATAAACGTGCGCGGAACGGATCAAACTCAATTTTCTATCAAGACTGAAAGTCTTGATAATGAAGAATAAAAAAAAATCTAGGGGAAAGGCGCCATCAGGAAGATCAAGACCGTGAAGAGACGGGGCAACTCTACCGCGCTAAGAACGCACGCAAGTTCAAAGAGAAGTATAACCATTCACGTAATAGCCACGTGCCACAGCTTGACCTGTGTAGGGATAAAAAGAGGGGGGGGGGGGTAGTGATCTAGAGGTAGCGGCAGCATAACGAAGAGCACCTGAACGGCGATGTGCCAGACAAAGGTGGCGGTTTGGTAATGAACCTAGGAGCACGCGCGCAGGACATATGTCTTCCAGCTCCAGATCTCCAGGAAATCCAGGAAGAGTTCTACCGGATGAAGAACAACAAAGCATCTCGGGTTGACCAACTACCAGGAGAGGAACGATTCAAATACCACGTCCCCTACTTTTCGAGATTTCTAAGCCCCTCCCCTCCTTAGCCGTGCGGTAAGATGCGCGGCTACAAAGCAAGACCATGCTGAGGGTGGCTGGGTTCGATTCCCGGTGTAGGTCTAGGCAATTTTCGGATTGGAAGTTGTCTCGACTTCCCTGGGCATACAAGTATCATCTTGCTAGCATCATGATATACGAATGCAAAAATGGTAACCTGGCTTAGAAACCTCGCAGTTAATCACTGTGGAAGTGCTCAATGAACACTAAGCTGCGAGGCGGCTCTGTCCCAGTGTGAAGATGTAATGCCAATAAGAAGAAGAAGAAATTCCCCTCCCCTCTGTCACCTTTTTGCCTTTCTCGTATACTAAGTATACGTAAAGGCTATAATTTCACTCTAAAACAAAACTTTTGATAGAAGGCTCGGAGACCCATAGTGTTATATACCAATCGACTCAGCTCGACGAATTGAGGTGATGTCTGTTTGTGTGTATGTATGTATGTGTGTGTGTGTATGTGTGTATGTGTACAAATTTTGTAGACGCACTTTTCGGAACTTAGCATTACCCGATTTACTCGCAACAAGTTGCATTCGACGGGGAATGCGGTCCCATTGTTTGCTATTGAAAATTGGCCTGATCGGACATTGCATTTCGGAATTATTGATTGAATTTTTTTCAAGCATGGTGGGAATGCATAGTAATTAATGCAAAAACATGCAAAATGATAGAAAATATGCGATCTATCCCCCTAAAGTGCTTTTTTGACCTTTCCTATGTGATTTTTTCAGTACATTTTACGATGCACGAGAAAGGCATCATCGCCGCTAGGTGGATTAATCTGGGTTTTTTGTATAAGGTACACTGGGGGAAGTGGAAAAGGAAAAATTGATAGTGCATGTTTGAATTAGTGTAAAACCAGTTTAAATGATCTAAATGGGTTCAATGGGCTATCAAAAACAGTCAATTTTGCACCAACTGTGCGGTAATTCATACCAATTTGGTCACTTGAATTTTGTGGAAAGAGATTTAAAAATAAGGAGTTGTTTTTCCACTTAACCAAGTGGGATGGGGTAAGTGGAAAACACATTTTACCTTGATCTTCAATTGTGATGAGTAGTTACATATAACTAAACTCAATACAATAATTGCTCTGAGTATCTTTTGTGGAATGATTTCATTACCTTAACGGAATAGATACTCAAGGAATTCTCGTAATAGCTAGAGGGCTGGTTTTGCCTTCTCGAGCACTAAGTGAACGTAAAATCTATATGTTCGCCTCAAAGATGAACTTTTTATAGGAAAAATGGGACTTACAGGGTTATAAACTAATCAACTTAGTTTAACGAATTGAGATGATGTCTGCATGTGCGTATTTGTATGTATGTTTGTGCGCAAAGCACGTTCAAAATTATCAGCTATTCTTAAGCACTTGTCCTTAACCAATTTGTTCGCAAAAAAATGCATTTAACGGCGATACTTGTTATGAATAAAAATTAATGTGAATTATAGAATATATTTACCTATCAGTGCTATTTTTAACTTTTTTATACATTTTTTTTCATATGTATAACATGTGAAAGGCATCAATACCGATAGGTGGATTAATCATGCATTTTCTCATTTATATTAGTCCAATCACCTCTGGAATCACAATGATAACAAAGAAGGAACATATTAAGATTCACAGCTATCAAAATAAACCCTGGAGGGAAGATAAAATTTGTTATTAGAGCATTATCCACTTCCACCGCAGTGTTTGATACCAGGGGTAAGTGTAAAATCTTTGAATTATTTGCTTTCGTGGTACAAACCACTACAAATTGAATAGGATTAGTTTAATTGTATTGTAATAGTCACCTGTGATATAAATTCACTTGAAAAAGGGACAATTGGTGCAAATAAGAATTGATTTTATGAATGCAAAAATCAACTTTTCGCGAAACCTTAAATTACAGTTCAAGCGTTAACCGTGTTAGTGTATGTATTATACAAATTTCAACATAGTATTAGTGTGAGCATCAAAGTATATTCTTGCATAATGTTATGATGTGGTAAAAACTGTAAAGTATGTACAATTCCAATTTTTCGAGTCGATTTTTACACTTACCCCCCTTTTCCACTTCCTCCAGTGTACCTTACCTACTACATGTACTGTCACAAAATCTAAGACCCCTCCTCCTTAAAATAATTTTTGAATGACCCCAGAGCTGTTTAACCACGGTGGTGGGGAACTGGCTTGTGGGCTGAACTGGGTAATTACTAAGATGTGGGAGGAGGAGGTTCTGCCACAGGAGTGTCCCATCTGCAAGAAGGGCGATAAGCTGGTTTATAGCAACTTCCACGCAATCACTTTGCTGAACGCCGCAGACTAATACTAATTGCAAGAAAACTCGTGGGGCCGTACCCGGCGGAATATATGAGCGAACGCTTTATCACGGAGCAGGTGTTCATCATACGTCAGGTATTGCAAAAATACCGCGAATACAATGTGCCCAAATATTATCTATTCACCCAAAAGTCTCGGAAGCTTTCTTTCAAGAGGCTCGGAACCCTCCTTTCAAGAGGCTCGGAAGCCTCCTTTCAAGAGGCTCGGAAGCCTCCTTGCAAGAGGCTCGGAAGCCTCTTTGCAAGAGGCTCGAAAGCCTCCTTGCAAGAAGCTCGAAAGCCTCCTTGCAAGAGGCTCGAAAGCCTGCTTTCAAGAGGCTCGGAAGCCTCCTCTTAAGAGGCTCGGAAGCCTCCTTTCAAGAGGCTCGGAAGCCTCCTTTCAAGAGGCTCGGAAGCCTCCTTTCAAGAGGCTCGGAAGCCTCCTTTCAAGAGGCTCGGAAGCCTCCTTTCAAGAGGCTCGGAAGCCTCCTTTCAAGAGGCTCGGAAGCCTCCTTTCAAGAGGCTCAGAAGCCTCCTTTCAAGAGGCTCAGAGCCTCCTTTCAAGAGGCTCAGAAGCCTCCTTTCAAGAGGCTCAGGCCTCCTTTCAAGAGGCTCAGAAGCCTCCTTTCAAGAGAGCTCAGAGCCTCCTTTCAAGAGGCTCAGGCCTCCTTTCAAGAGGCTCAAGCCTCCTTTCAAGAGGCTCAGAAGCCTCCTTTCAAGAGGCCCAGGCCTCCCTTTCAAGAGGCCTCAGGCCTCCTTTCAAGAGGCTCAGAAGCCTCCTTTCAAGAGGCTCGGAAGCCTCCCTTTCAAGAGGCTCAGAAGCCTCCTTTCAAGAGGCTCAGGCCTCCTTTCAAGAGGCTCAAAGCCTCCTTTCAAGAGGCTCAGAAGCCTCCTTTCAAGAGGCTCAGAGCCTCCTTTCAAGAGGCTCAGGCCTCCTTTCAAGAGGCTCCAAGCCTCCTTTCAAGAGGCCTCAGGAAGCCTCCTTTCAAGAGGCTCAGAGCCTCCTTTCAAGAGGCTCAGGCCTCCTTTCAAGAGGCTCAGAAGCCTCCTTTCAAGAGGCTCAGAGCCTCCTTTCAAGAGGCTCAGAAGCCTCCTTTCAAGAGGCTCAGGGCCTCCTTTCAAGAGGCTCAGAAGCCTCCTCAAGAGCTCAGAAGCCTCCCTTTCAAGAGCTCAGAAGCCTCCTTTCAAGAGGCTCAGAGCCTCCTTTCAAGAGGCTCAGGAAGCCTCCTTTCAAGAGGCTCAGGAAGCCTCCTTTCAAGAGGCTCAGAAGCCTCCTTTCAAGAGAGGCTCAGAGCCTCCTTTCAAGAGGCCCGGAAGCCTCCTTTCAAGAGGCTCGGAAGCTTTCGTGATGAACTTTATAATTTAAAAAAATCACGTTAATAAAGATTAAAAAAAAAAAAAGAAGCCTCCTTTCAAGAGGCTCAAGCCTTCTTTAAAGATGATCAGAAGCCTTCTTTAAAGAGGCTCAGAAGCCTCCTTTCAAGAGGCCTCAGGAAGCCTCCTTTCAAGAGGCTCAGGCCTCCTTTCAAGAGGCTCAGAAGCCTCCTTTCAAGAGGCTCAGGCCTCCCTTTCAAGAGGCTCAGCCTCCTTTCAAGAGGCTCAGAAGCCTCCTTTCAAGAGGCTCAGAAGCCTCCTTTCAAGAGGCTCAGCCTCCTTTCAAGAGCTCAGAAGCCTCCTTTCAAGAGGCTTGAAGCCTCCTTTCAAGAGACTCAAAGCCTCCTTTCAAGAGGCTCGGAAGCCTCCTTTCAAGAGGCCTCAAGCCTCCTTTCAAGAGGCTCCAGAAGCCTCCTTTCAAGAGGCCTCAGAGCCTCCTTTCAAGAGGCTCAGGAAGCCTCCTTTCAAGAGGCTCAAGCCTCCTTTCAAGAGGCTCAGAAGCCTCCTTTCAAGAGGCCTCAGCCTCCTTTCAAGAGGCTCAGAAGCCTCCTTTCAAGAGGCTCAGAGCCTCCTTTCAAGAGGCCCGGAAGCCTCCTTTCAAGAGGCTCAGGCCTCCTTTCAAGAGGCTCAGAAGCCTCCTTTCAGGTTGCTCAAGCCTCCTTTCAAGAGGCCTCAAGCCTCCTTTCAAGAGGCTCAGAAGCCTCCTTTCAAGAGGCTCCAGCCTCCTTTCAAGAGGCTCAGAAGCCTCCTTCAAGAGGCTCAGAAGCCTCCTTCAAGAGGCTCAGGCCTCCTTTCAAGAGGCTCAGAAGCCTCCTTTCAAGAGGCCTCCAGCCTCCTTCAAGAGGCCTCGGAAGCCTCCTTTCAAGAGGCTCAGAAGCCTCCTTTCAAGAGGCTCAGAGCCTCCTTTCAAGAGGCTCGGAAGCCTCCTTTCAAGAGGCCCGGAAGCCTCCTTTTCAAGAGGCCCGGAAGCCTCCTTTCAAGAGGCTCGGAAGCCTCCTTTCAAGAGGCTCGGAAGCCTCCTTTCAAGAGGCCCGGAAGCCTCCTTTCAAGAGGCTCGGAAGCTTTCGTGATGAACTTTATAATTTAAAAAAAAATCACGTTAATAAAGATTTAAAAAAAAAAAAGGCTCGGAAGCCTCCTTTCAAGAGGCTCGGAAGCCTTCTTTAAAGAGGCTCGGAAGCCACCTTTAAAGAGGCTCGGAAGCCTCCTTTCAAGAGGCTCGGAAGCCTCCTTTCAAGAGGCTCGGAAGCCTCCTTTCAAGAGGCTCGGAAGCCTTCTTTCAAGAGGCTCGGAAGCCTCCTTTCAAGAGGCTCGGAAGCCTCCTTTCAAGAGGCTCGGAATCCTCCTTTCAAGAGGCTCAGAGACCTCCTTTCAAGAGGCTCGGAGTCCTCCTTTCAAGAGGCTCGGAAGCCTCCTTTCAAGAGGCTCAGAAGCCTCCTTCCAAGAGGCTCAGAAGCCTCCTTTCAAGAGGCTCAGGCCTCCTTTCAAGAGGCTCAGAAGCCTCCTTTCAAGAGGCTCAGAAGCCTCCTTTCAAGAGGCTCAGAAGTCTCCTTTCAAGAGGCTCGGAAGCCTCCTTTCAAGAGGCTCGGAAGCCTCCTTTCAAGAGGCTCGGAAGCCTCCTTTCAAGAGGCTCGGAAGCCTCCTTTCAAGAGGCTCGGAAGCCTCCTTTCAAGAGGCTCGGAAGCCTCCTTTCAAGAGGCTCGGAAAAGCCTCCTTTCAAGAGGCTCGGAAAAGCCTCCTTTCAAGAGGCTCGGAAAAGCCTCCTTTCAAGAGGCTCGGAAAAGCCTCCTTTCAAGAGGCTCGGAAGCCTCCTTTCAAGAGGCGCGGAAGCCTCCTTTCAAGAGTCTCGGAAGCCTCTTTTCAAGAGGCTCGGAAGCCTCCTTTCAAGAGGCTCGGAAGCCTCTTTTCAAGAGGGTCGGAAGTCCGAGGATGAAGGAACCCGAGCAGCACAAGACAGACTAAAATGGTTGCAGCAACTTGATAATGACCAAATCTAGTCGCATATCCGTTGCAGTAACCTATGTGGGACATGTGTGTTGCTAGGGAATGATCATACGAAAAACATAAAAATACCACAAAAGCTCAAAAAACAAAATGAATCGGACTTTTGGATAAAACACAAGTTTTTAAATTAAACACTAGAACTATTTTCCGAATCTAGCATACAAATAAATAATTCCAAAATAATGGTTACAATGCAAAATAAAAAAATTGTGGTATTGACGGTTGAATAAATTCAAACAATATTACAAATTTTGAATCATAATCAGTGGCTCCATAAGAAAAATTTTCAAATGTTTATATGGAAGTAGACTTTACTTCAAAAGGGAGAGGTCGTTTGACTGAAACCCATTCGGCCGAAAACCATTTGGTCCAATGCCACTAGGCCGAACAAACCATCATCCGGCCGAATAAGACATTTAGCTGATAAGGAAATTTGGCCGAATAGGTCATTCGGTCGAATAGGACATTTGTCCGAAACAGACGTTTGGCCGCATAGGACATTTGGCCGAATAGGTCATTTGGCCAAATCACTTCGCATTCCTTATTTCTCAATTCTCACTGTAAAAAACGAGAAACGTGACGTAAGTAGTGAGACAAGACCTATTTGGCAAAATGTTCTATTCGGCCAAATGACGTACAGCAGCACAATCCAGACTGATTTAGTTGCAGCAACTCAAATGTAATTAAATTTGGTTGCATATGGGTCACAGAAACTTTGTGCAATATGTGTGCTGCTATGGACCCTTTCGGCCTAATGGTCTGTTCGGCCAAGTGGTATATTCGGCCAAACAACTTTTGCACAACAAATGCACGTTCCATTCCGGGTGATTAAAAAATTCCAATATTTGGAGTTCAGGTCTTAAGGTCAATAGGCGTAACGAAAGATCTGTTTGTTGCTTTCAGAATTCAAAAATGCTCTTAGAGATCATTTGAACCAAATTGGATATGAATTGAACGCATATTCCTTTTCAGGCCATCCGTGAATTCCAAGAAGGGGAGTACTAGCCTTAAGGTCAGTTATATTTTCTTCGTTTAGGGATTCGACCTGCTTTTAGTGATTATTTAAATTAAGTACGATTTGATTTCTTGTTGAATTTTTGCCTTTCTCGTATACAAAGTATACGTAAAGGCTATATGTTCGCTCCAAAAACGAACTTTTTATAGGAGGCCCGGAGATCCATAGTGTTATATACCGATCGACTCAGCTCGACGAATTGGAGTGATGTCTGTGTGTGTGTATGTGTGTGTGTATGTGTGTGTGTATGTGTGTGTGTGCGCAAAAAGTCTAGCTCACTTTTTGGGCACTTATCCTCAACCGATTTTCTCGCAACAAGTTTCATTCGACAGGGAGCAAAGGCTAGTAGATCAATATTGAATTTTAAAACGATCGATTGTTGAGTTTGAAAGTTATAAAGAAAATGGTACATCGAACCATATTCACCATATAAGGTTGATGTCTTGGCTAAATGCGAGAAAGGCAGTATCACTACTCGGTGAATTAAGTTGGGTTTTTTGTTAAATATGTTGGGTTCGAGTCTACCCAAAGCACGTGAATTCTTTATCGTAAATTCCACATCAACTTGTCCATTTAAGATATTTAAGATATTCCAAAAAAAAAAGATTTTAGTACGGCCTAGTTGTCGATTAATTGTTCTTGTTCTTGTTTTATGTTTATCCAATTTGTTTCCATGGATTACAAAAAACACGTGGGTACACGTGACGACATCAAGGCCTCAACCCCAGGGGATTTTTGAATGAACTTTTAAAGAACAATTGTTGTAGACTAGTCCAATTCAATTCTATGGATTGCAATCAAAAAAGGTCGAAGGATTGAACTGGATGGATCACAAGGGCAACAACTATTTTTTTAAAGTTATTAGAGACTTCTGGATTACGTGACTAACTTGACTATTATAATCAAAAGGGGCACAAACGATTGTTAAAAGAGAAAACTATTGAAGGCGTCTCCAGGCGTACAGATTAGAAAGAGCATGAACCATTCAACAAAAACAGACATTTAGATCCGAGGCCTATATTTCAGTAATTCTTGGAGCACCTGGAGGGGAATAGATATTGAAGGCATATTTAATTTGGAATAATAGATTAAACATAGCATGTACTATTTTCAAAAAGAGATAATAAACCTTCGGTTACATGTGTGGATTTGAAGGCCTATACTCCAGGGAATTCTTGGATGAACCGGAAAGGAACAGCTATTGAAGGCGTTTCCAACAGACATGAAGCAGATTTAAAAATATATACAGCCCTTTGGTTATGTGTGTAGATATCAAGGTCTTGGTAACGCGTGTAGACTCCAGGAAATTCTTGGATGACCCGGAATGGAACACTTGTAACAAGGTTACAAGAAAGTGATTGTTTAAAAAAAAAATAGGTTGGACTTCCCACTCCTCGGGTTAAGGTCACTCCTGACGGAATCCAATTTTCAAAGTACTCGCGTTTTCAAGGGCACACCATTTGATACGGAAGCAACGCACAACTGTCATTTTTATTTTTTCACGTATGCTGCGACGCAGCAAAGCTGAAAAAATATAAATGTCAGTTGTGCGTTGCTTCCGTATCGAATGGTGTGCCCTTGAAAACGCGAGTACTTTGAAAATTGGATTCCGTCAGGAGTGACCTTAAAAGAGAGCCGAAAGTCCAACACTTGCAAATGGGGGTAAGATTTGAATTTTAGAATTTTAATCGACCGCAGCGCTATGGGTGGCGAGAATTTGAAGCATCCATTTTTAACGGATCGCGAAGCAGATCACATCGCTTCGCTCCAGACAGTATGGCGAGTATGGTCAATGGTCTAGAAAAAAAAGATGATTTGCTAAATTTTGAAGTAGATGGGAATCTCGCGGTTACGAAAACACAAACCGTCATCTTTCCTTGCGAAATAATGTACTGACACATTATTCCGCAAGTAAAGTGACGTTTTGTTTTGTTCAGATGTTTTTTTTTTACAGATCAGCTGTTTTCCGGTTTTTATGATCAGCAGATGTACCGATACGAAAGGAAGTAAGTTCCATAGAATGGCCATGTTCTGGGAAGTGGCGAAATTGCCGAAATCAATCAGTGGCAGGTTGTTTGCGTTCTTCAGACGGGAGCTGAACTTTTCAATGCCAGGACTAATCGCTTTTTTCTGGCCATCCTGCACTTTTAAGTATCGGATTCGTACAAAGAAGACGTTAATTTCGCGCGTTCAAATTTTTAAACATTTCGGCTCATCATTCGGCGTATCGCTCCTTTTTGTATTGGAATAAAAAATGATGAGCAGTTGATTATCTACAACTGATAATAGGCTAGTGCCAATTATATGCGAGAAAGATGCTGCATCGGGTATTTGGACAAGGACGGGCGTATTTGGAATCTGAAGGAAGAAGCTGACACCATTCAGGAAACTTCAAGACTGGAATAATGCTCCGAAACCGAGTGATAAACGTGAAGAACACCAATCCTAGATAAGAATCTTCCACAGATCCCGGGTATCTTTAGCTGTTCTATACTATGGCGGAATTAAATCGGTTCTAAATTGAAGTCAACGAAAAGCGAAAAGGAGTACGGCGACTGGATCTGATATTTCAGGTGGATGAAGGAACTGGAGCCTGCTTAGAGTACGTTTGGACCATACTTATAGATATGCTATACTACGTTGGTGTTTATGATTCGTTCAGACGTCGAACGTCAAAGCCGTGGTCCATTACAATGCCGTTGGAGTTCGTTAAGTATAACATGATTTCCTATTCTTTTTTTAATATTATGCATTATTCGCTTATTTTGTGTTATAGTTTTTATCATGTGTAAACATTTTATTTTATGGAAGGCGGTGCCTAAAGTACCTATAAAATTCTTCAGGGTTAAGAGGGAGGACTTCGAGAATTGTATCGGTCCTTGCAAATTATTCGACGTTTAATATAAAAAGTGCAACGGCAGTAAAATGAGGATGATAATTATCAATGTTTGTATGACGTACTAGTTCATGAAATTGAGTTTTGGTGAATTTGCCCTACTTTTCCAGTACTTTATGAGTTGAAGCATATCATAAGCGCTTATTGCTCATATAATTTACAATTTTGATCCCAGCAGTGGAGTGTTTTTCAGTGTCTTGCACTTGACACAACTTAAGAGACTTTAAGGGACACTGGAGACGACAATACTGTTGGGGTCGAGATACCTATCTGTGGAGTGACAAGGGCGTGGTGGAATTAAATGGGACATTACTTACTCGTTTTATACAAAGTGAAGACTACGATATGTTTTGTTGTATAAATATGTTTTACTGTTTTTTAGTTATTTATAATACGTCCTCTGAAATGCAAAGGATACACCAATTAGGCCTATTTGCAATAACAAAGAATGGGATGTATTCCCCGTTGAATTGAACATGTTGCGAGTAAAATGGCCATTATTAAGATCCAAAGACCAGCAGAGTTACTACCATTTTAGAGTAGGTACTTGTTCTATTGATAATATTTTATTATTGGAAAAGAGACCCATTTTAATTTCAATTTTGATCATTTGATTCATTTGCCTTGTCACCCCCAAAATTAGTATTTGCTATCGTTTTTCTGAGTTTTTTTTACAAATAGGATGAATATTTACATTAATCGGATGATTCGATTACTTACTGCAGACACTTCATTTATGTAAGTCCTTAGTATATTTGCATATACCTAATTTAAATAAATGTCTTACCATATAATAAAAACACTGATTATATTTTATATTTCACATATTGCACAGATCTTGATTTGAAAGGCAACAAACGTAAGAATAAGGCTGTTGCTTTTAAATGTCATGTATATGCCATTTTTTTTTTCAAATCAGGATCAGCGTATTTTTTATTATTAAATTTTTACAATGGACGTTGGCGTTGGTTTTCTTGGTGATTTATTTGTATAAACATTCGGTGAAAAAGATTTTCATGTAAGTAAGAATATGGTATAATTTTATCGCCTTATGAGTTTTCGCTTGTTTTTCATCGCTTTTGTTTCTTTTTCTCGTTCCAGAGAGCGAGTAATGGCGCTTAAACCTAGACCTATATGTACACTGATGTACATAAGTATTCGTCATGTGTTCATAGTAATCTATCTGAATTTATGCGAATACTTTTGCCCATCAGTGAATAAGTCAGGGCACTAGACTAAAAACTGTGTCCCATCCCAAGACGTCGAGGACCCAAGGAGTGTACATTAATCTTCTTAGCAAAGTCACTCCCAACGATTCATCAATCATATGTCCCCTTGAATGTGAAACGGTTGGTACGGCTGTCCCCGTTTCTTCCTTTCGTAGATTCAAAACTCTTCATTGATCATGTTATTTATTACTAAATAATCTGATTGCCGGGGAGTTATGGATTATCTCCCAAATTCAAGCCTGCACGGTGGGCCTGGCCGTTTTAATACTTGTGTCATATTTACAATATGCTGCAAATATTAATGCAGACAAGAAAATGCTCGGGAATACAACCGACATTTCCAGGATGCTTTTCAATACTGGCTGTGCATGTGCTAAGACAAGACAAGACAAGACAAGATGGGAATCTCGCGGTTACGCAATGGCCAAGGTAAAGGTCATCTATTTTTAGTCCGAGTATCATGCTTTCTCGAGTCGATCGGCATAGTGAACGGACATAGGTCCCGAAGATAATGGAAACAAAATTTTATTAGTTGCTAGCCAATCGCAAGTTATCGCAAAGCAAAAAGCTTCTAATATTATAAATGTTAATTTATATTGTATCCCATAGTTCTCGAGAGTTTTCCAAGCGGTTGAGGACGTGATAAAATGCCCAAGTGCGCCTATTTATTTTTACTAGAAATGTGAGTTTTTGTAAGAGAGTTAGTGTTTCCTATTTTAATGTTCAATGTCTGTAGATTAACGAAAGGTCAAGTGTATTTGCCTAGGAATCGGAATTCGGTGATTGAAATTGCTCAAGGTCAAGGTAAATGTTCGACACAAATATTCTAGTCCATGGAACCGAAATTTTAATGTTGTGTGTTATCGCTTGAAGGACCAAATATCCTTCAACCGAAGGTGTTTCGTCCGTGTAGGTCTAGGGGGTTACGCACGTCGCGTGGCCTCTGGGAAGGTTCCAAAGACTCGTCCGCTTGTAGCTGGTCTCGCAGCGGGTTAGTGATCAGGCCCCAGCGCATCTACGGGCCATCGGAAGTGACCACTACTTCCGGGGTGTCAGCCGGTCGTCAATAGCCGGCCACACTCCATCGTTGGCCTCGAAGCAGCACTCGTGAGTGGAAGAAGCGGACCCGCGAACGAACTACCCTGGTGTGCGCGTTTCGTAAGTCGAGACACCCACCACTGACAGCATCGCATCGAGCAGCAGGCATCCTTCAGCGAAGCATCACAAACAGGTCAGAGATCTCATTTTTTTTGTATTGCAAAATATTTAAATCAGTGGCCACCGGTACCGCCCCAAGGGGGATTAGAATACTGAGGTCGCTCCCCATAGGCTACATAAATAAAAAAGGGACAATCGAGAGTTGAACTCAATTACTTTGAAGTGTCGATAAAGAAGAGCCGAACCATGTAGCTTAAGCGATCTATTGAAACCAAAAATACATTTCAATTCCGCCCGCTCGAACTGTTGAACGAGGAGAGAAAAGCGATAACCAAGTTTTTTTTTTAATGTTTGCATGCGTTATTTTGATTCCCCGTTGACCATCCCGTCTAACGATAGAGTTTGAAGAGTGTGAGGTGGTACGATTAGCCGGTTCGGTTGTTTTTTTGGAGGACTCGCCTTGAGGAGTCTCGCCGGGATACAAACCTTGGCTTGGCGCTTAAGCGAAGTGGTTATTCCAACCGATTCGGACGGCGAGGCTAGCCGACCGTTACACACTTGTTGAAGGCAAATGTTATAAATGTAAAACAGCTACTTTGTTCTTTGGGTTTCAGATAGGTTTATTTTTTGTCCACAATATTGCCTAAACTTCTTTTTACGTCGAATGCCATATATTGAAATGAATCATTACATAGTGAATATTGTTTGGGATGGACTTCGCAAAACGCTCCGATCGAATAGAGTTCTCCGCCGAACCATTCTGACTCCGTACAAAACACTCATTAGAACGGATTCTAACTTCTATAAAATTTGTATGAAACTAAGAAATATTGAAAAACCACCCATTTTTCTCACAACTAACTTTTTGTCACTTACACTCCTTTGCGTTTGAAACCCTTCAATTTACAGCCATGGGCTGTGCTAAATATGTCACCAATTTATTGAATGTGTAAATCAATTCGGGTAAATGTTTTTTTTTTATTGTGCGTTCCATACATACATTCAGTTCAATCAGTCCAATTTAAAATCAATATCTGTTAAAGGCGTTACAATAGAACTAAGTGTATCAAGCAGACCATGTCCATGTGGACATTCTTTGTACATTGCAGAGCAACTTACTCCATTCGCTCCATACTTCCGAGCCATATGGTACTCCTCGTCAAGTTTATCTTCTTCGCTTGGTCTAAAATTTAACAAACACATTTTAGGCACTCAATTATTCAATTCGCTTCACAGTTGCTTTACTACTTACGTGAAAACCAAATCTATCAGTTCCCCAAGCAATCCATTATGCGCCAACGGTGCATCAGCCAGATCACAAATTGTCCTCATTATACATTTTCGCCCGTTTTTTCCTTGCGAGTCCAAGAGATTTTCCAATACGCGATACAACTGCGGTCGGCTATTGTCCTCGAAGTCGTTGTTCAAGCGAACCTTAAAATAGTCCTCCGGGACCGGCCAAATAATATCTTCCAGCAGTCGATAGTTGGCCTGAAGATTCACGCCTCCGTTCAAACCTCTCTTCAGTTTGTGATTGAACGCGACCGGAATGGCCACACCGACAATCGTTTTCAGTAGTCCTCCAGCGGGAAAGGACAGAAATCGCTTTTGGCGCGAAATGGAATCACACTGCATCAGTGGTGACTCCGGTTCGTTACAGTCCGCACTACACGTAGAGACGAGAAACGCTACGACCACGAGTATGGAGATAATTTGCGATGAGGAGCACATTCCGTGGGTATTTTATTTTTCAACGTTCAGAAGTAGAATGATGTCGAAGGGAAGCTAGCACATATATGTATTCAGTTAACGTCATGTCACACTTCAGTTCCTTCAGATTTTTCACGCGCTCTTACAAATAGTGCAATATGAGATACAGTCAATTCCATAATTGAACGAAACCATCTATCCAATAAATAAACTGAATGAATAGTAGGGTGAAAATAACATCAAACGATTGATAATACAAAATTCATCCCACGTTTTTCTTGGTTCACATGATCAAAACACTGAATCTCGTACAAAACTTACTTGAGCTGAAAGTCGTCAAAAGTGGTTCCTCTAAAATTATGTAAGATTAGTTGTAATTTTCATTATTTTATGTTTGACAAAACGAATACAGGAGGAGAAAACCAGAAAAGCTTTCAAAGACGTCTTATCAATGGTGTACGCTTTATGATGGGATTGACTATATTCATTTCTCTTGTGTTTGTTGGTCTCATTTCGCGAACTCAATTAACTGATAAATTTGAACTGTCATCTTGGTAATCAGAAAGTTTATACATTTGAAGTTCGTATTAGGCATGAGCCTATTATGAACTTCAAAGGTATAATCTTTCTCTATCTCTACCTTGTGCTAATTGATATCTCCCGGAATAGGCGCCTCTTTGTTTTACCATTTATATCGGTTCTTCAGATGACAATGCAAAAATTGCATTTCGGGATATGGGCGTACATTTTATTGTAAACAAATTTTGTTTTCTCGATTCCGTAGAATGCAAACATTGTTTTCCAAAACTAGATACCGTATCTGATAGAAGAAAGCTTGTTTTGTTGGATATATACCTTCGTTTCGATAATTGAAACAGATTTTACGACCGTAATTGTGGTAAATGATTTGTTTATCGGCTTTGGGGAAAAAATAGCTTATAGCTTTGATTTTTTGCAGGTACACATTGTGATTACCGAACAACAAATATGTACAATTACCATTTGTCATTTGTCAATTGAATCTGTCACTATTAGGGTAAAATCAGCAGTGATTCAAATCGTTCGGGGCTGTCAGTTTGAATATGAATCTGAATCATGCACTCTCCCAGCAGTGGCTCAAGATTCATTTTTTATACCAGTCAAATGTCAAAAAAATAAAACTGGTATAACGCGCCGTTCTATTTTCTGCAGATTTGAACCACGATTGAATCACGAGATTCAAATATTTTCCAATTGTTTTGGTGTATGAATGCGTCATTTTATATACGGATCAACCCACTTTGCAATTACGGCGCCTTTCTTGGCGCCAACATGATGATTTCATTTAATTGAAAATTTGAAAAACATGAATAGAACACTGCTGGGGAAACCAGCGAGTTTGTTCTATTTGGCTCCAGATTCAAACTAGAATAGTGCTCGAAAATTTGGAATGAAACTGAATCACTCCTGATTTCACTCTTATGTCAGCTTTTTGTCAAGAAAGTAGGCCGGCCTTACAATCCTCAGCCCTCGACAAATTGTACATCGATAGTCCGGGGGAAGACGAAGACCCGTTTCATACGAGCTGGGTTGCAATTTCCGCTGGCAGCCGTGATGGAGTACCTGTTAGAGGAAGGGATCGAGATCGTTGGAGAAGCCACCACCTGTATAAGGAGTTGAGCAAGCCGCTTGTTGGCGTTAACATCGCCCAGCGTGTTGTCCTGCTCAACATACAAGCAGCCCTGTTGCCTGAAAAAATCAGGAAGAAATTGGTTGCCGCCTTACTAATACAACCTGAACAGAAACCGCGGTCCATCGAAAAGTTGAACAAATGACCAGTTAATACTGAGATTTTGAAAACAGTGAAATATCAACGTGGTTAGTAAGAACAGGACCGTTTGGACAGAAACCCCTATTCCCGTTCGCAGCGTTTATTACTTTGGCGCATTCTAATCGAGTTATTTGATTGTTTAGCCCATGGTTTGTATCTATAGCATTGAATTAATGTGTAAACAATCGAGCCATTTGGTTGGAATGCGAAAGAGTTATAATTGTTTCGGACGGCGATAGGTGCTTCCAAAATGGTCCTTATTTCCTGAATACACATACACTTAATTACAAATGGCATCCATGACATTCAGCTACGAGTAATAAGCGTGTAAATCAAGCCGGGACACGGGAGAAACATGATCCATGAAGAGGGAGTTCTTTTCGGTCGCCTTAAGGGCTGGATCATAATAGCGCGTTACCGAGCAGGAGGAATTGGCTTAATAATACCGAATTATGTTATTGATACAGGCATACCTCGATAGTACGTACACCTCCGTAATTTTAGTGTACGTACTATCGAAGCGTACGTACTATCGAAGCAAAAAAAATACCGAACAAAAAAAATTTTTGTTTATTTGGGAGTGGTGTAATGTTTACAAAACCGCTCGGAAGCCAAAATTTCGATAGAAGGCTCTGTATTCTAAGCAATTTTATATTTGATATAGTTCACAAGGGACCAGCATGACTCAGATTTTTCTTAAAGTGGTGCTACATCGCCATATGTAGCATTGCGCAATATTATCGTCCTTGTAAATGTGAGGCTATTATTTTTATGAAATATTGTATGTTAATGCTTCGGAGCATCCATAAATTACGTGATATTCGTGACGTTTTAAAGATATTACACATCATGCATAATTATGCATGTTACTACAAAAAGTGACGATTGGGGGTGGATCACAACATTTTTACGTGACGTGTTTTATGTATTCCACCTATAGATTTTATGTAAATGAAATGCTTCAAGGTTGTTCTGAACTGTCACTGTCGTTGCGATTCTATTGGCTCCATTTACGCTTCCTTACCAAAGCAACAAACGCATCGCGTTGATTTGGAGGAACCTTCATTATGATTCGCAATTATATACATAAGTACATTACATAAGATGAGTATAAAGATAACAAAAAAAATGATTTCTAACTTTCTAAGTTATTTTAATTTTCCCGTCTGTAGAATCGTTTAAGCCTTTCTCGTACAACAATGTGTAACGAAAAGGCTATAAACTCCAAAAACGATTTTTTGATAGGAGGATTAGAGTGCCGACTTTTATATACTTGATCGGTATCAGTTTGAAGAATTGAGGTAGTGTCTGTCGATACAGTATTTAAATCTAAATCATTGGATGTTAATCTACTCACAAACTGCAACTAGCGTGAATCTCTGGTCAAAAACTGCGACGTGGGGTTAATTCAACACATTCTCGGCCAAACATAAAGATACTTTTTTTCTGAAAATGTGGGTTCGTTCTTCAGGAAACTAAGGAATTACTCCAAGAACACCCTCTGAAATTCTACTAGAATTTTTTTTGTATTTTAGTTTGAAATTATTTCAAAACTTAATTTGAAATTTGTTTTGACATTCATAAATATTTTCCTCTGAAAATTCCTTAGGAAATTCATTCCAAAAAACTTCATATTTTCAAATTTCTCCTAGATCTGTTTCAGATATTCTTCAAGGATTTTTTTTTCCGATAATATCTCCAGGAAATCCATAGGTAAATCCATCAAGATTTTTCGAGACTCAAACTTGAACAAAGAAATCCAACGCGATATTTTTTTTTCAAAAATTACTTTAGGACATTCTTCAGGAAATCCTTTCGGGTACTCCTATTCTTCCTGAAAAAGGAACTCCCCGGAGCAGTTCTTGAAGGGATTTTCTGCAGAATAATTTGAGAAAATTCTGTGGGAACTCCGAAACGAATTCCCGGAAAATTCTTGAAAAACTTTTCGGGGGAACTTTAAAAGAGATTTCTGAAGAAGTTCTTGAAGTAGTTTCCAGGGAAATTATTGGCGGATTTTTTGGGAGAATACATGAGGAATTTGTGGAATAAAAGTGGGAGAGATTTTCGAAGAATTTTCGAGGTTATTGTTTGAAGAAATTCTCGGAAAATACTGAAGGACATTTTGGATGATTGTTTATAGAAATTTTAAGCGAAGTACCGTAGAAATTTTGAGAATGGCTGCAGGATCTTCCGGGAGAATCCCTCGAAAATTTCCAGAGGAATTTCAAGGGGAATTTTAATAAGTAATTCCGAAAGAGTTTTGACCAGTGGTGGAAATCTGTGAACCTTGTTCACAAAACAAGAAGTAGGCCATGCAAAATACTCGCGAACACTTGTATTGTCTTTTCTTTTCTACCTACTACTCGCAGAGAAAACAGAAAAGCGAACCCCGAAAAATGTTCGTGGAGCTTCGCGAGTCATTCGGGTTAATTTGCAAAATGTCTTAAACCAACCTCAGAAAATGATTCTCATGGATGTTCGAGCAAGAACACATTTGTTCATTGTTATTGTGTTTATGTTAAGTAAAATTTATCCATTTTATTCGAAATAACCACAAATACTCACGATCGTGATTTTCACTCGTGAAAAAAATACTGCCCTGCTTTTTGTCTTTGCTCTGCCCGCACTCGTGAACAAAGCAAGCGCTAGAAAAAATGCAGGCAGTAGGTTTGCGCGACTATGGCATTTCTGGTAGGCCCAATTACACCATTTTCTTACTCGTGAAGCGAGTATTTCCAGCACTGGTTTTGCCGAAATTCAATTTTTGTAGCCAGATGAATTTGCAGACAAATTTTTCAAGGAATTTCCAACAGAATTCCAGAAGAAGAAAAACAGGAACAATTTTCCAGGAGAGTTCTTGGAGGAATTTCCAGAAGAATTCCCAGGGCGTGAGTATCAAGGGCTTCCACGTGAGTTTCTGAAGAAATTCAATGAGAATTTCCGAGAAGACCTCGAAATAATTGATGGAATTTCTGGAGTAACTCCAGAGAGAATGCCCAGAGGAGTTTATATGGGAATTTTTGAATGATTTTCTGGTGGAAGTTCTGGGAAAGGGGATGTGTAAATTTCTAAGAGAATTTCTAAGTGAATTGCTGAAGAAATTACCGAGAAAATAATGGAATTTAGAGGGTACATTTGGAAGAATTAACGAAAAAATATTTGGCTATAATTTAAGATGGATGTTCGGAGGAATTTCGTAAAAATTCGCGGAGAAATTCCTAGAGGAACTTCCGGAGGAATTCCTGGAGGAACTTCCAGAGGAATTCCTGGAGGAACTTTCAGAGAAATATCTGGAAAAAACTTCCATAGGAATTCCTGGAGAAACTCTCGGAGGAATTCCTAGAGGAACATCCAGATAAATTCCGTAAAACTTGTAATACACGAAATTGATTCACGCTGACTCACGCTGCCGCCAATCACCACCACGCCAATGCTACTAGCAGAAAATGATCTATCACGCCTCACCGTCGATAAAATTTGAATCGGCGCACATGTCTAGATAGAATATCAAGTTAAATCATGTATGGAATTTTCGACCAAACTACCAAGGTATCCCAGGAAGAACCCTTGGGAGAAACTACTGTTCCAGGATAAACTTTTTCGGAAATCCCAGTAAGACGTCTCAGAGGAAATTTTCGACCAAACATTTTCTTCATTTTAGTAACGCTGCTAATTTGTTTCTCGAGAAATAAAATTGTTACGAACGCGTCCAAGACAAAAAAATTCCTCTTGCTGATATTCTGCTTTATGAGGGCTTGGTCACGCTCCGCATCGCTCAACTGTTTCATATGTTCATACAAATTGTTTAAATTGATAGTATAATATGTGTTACGTAAGACTGGCAAACATTTATGACACGCTGCTTTTTCAAAGTTTTGCTACTAACTTCGTTATAAAAACTCGCGATGGTGTTTAAATCAGTTGCGAAATTATTACGTAATATATGAAGGACCCCCGCATGTGCCATGATCAAAGCATATTCAAATTTTTACTAAAATCGAACGAACGAAGAAAATGGAACGAAAAAAAAACATTTTTTTTATACGTACTATCGAGGTAAAATGTACGAACAATCGAGGGTACGTACTATCGAGGGTACGCACTATCGAGGGTACGTACTATCGATATATGCCTGTACCATACTTTGTTATGAACTAGCCATGCATAAGAGATAAAATACCAAAGAAATAATACCAAAAACTAATATGCACTATACTTAAGCCATAACATACTCAGTTATTAAATTGAATTTCAATACCAAATGCATAACCAATTATTATTAGTTATTGAAATACCTAAGCTTGTTATACCTCAAGTATTCTGCATATAAGTTTTTGTCATAATTTTTTGCACTGCCGGAAAAAAATATTGATTTTCATAAACTTTGTCTTATGAAACATCAAAAATTCATTTTATTTCTTTTTCATAAGTTCCTTATTGAAAACACAACAAACTCACAAAATTAATAACTTTTGATATGAAATTTATAACTCGTTCTTGTGTAAATTTTTCATAAGGTGTTCTTATGAAACATCATGTACATTCCTGGAGTTCATTGTTGGAGTGACAGTTCGTGTTTCAAGCGGGATAGGAATAAACTTTTAATTTATAGTAGTGGCCGGTAACTTCCTGAGTCCCGGTGGTTACGCCGGAAATGCTGCTGGCGTTAAATTCAAGACAAAATTTTCAAAACGACTTATCTGCTTTTGTAAACAAAGATTCAAACGACGATTTGACGAATCTGATGGCTCTCCCACGCAAACCAACACCACCAATAGGTACACAGAAAAAATAAAGAACCTAAAAAAAAAGTTTAAAGAACTCAACTTTGAGTTCGAAGTTCAAATTTTTAACTCAATAGTAGGTAGTTTTCTCACTCTCTCTTTTGAATGTTATTATAAACAAAGAGAGCTGCATCGACTCAACGTGTGCTGTTCCGTGGAAGAAGCCAAATTTGAGTTGTTTTCACCATAGTTCCGGGTGAGTGAAAATAACATAAATTTGAGTTGGTGAAACTTCATAGTGGGTGAAAATTCAACACGGGAGTCAAGGCAAAGTACTCAACGGATTTTTTCGCATTTTACTTATTTTTGGCTTCTCCCACGCAAGGGCGGATTTGAGTGAAAGGAACTGTAAGTTGAGTTGTTTCGCGGTTCCGTGTAGGTAAATGTTTCCGCTACCTGTTGATGGTGTTGGTTTGCGTGGGAGAGCTATCAGATTCGTCAAATCGTCGTTTGAATCTTTGTTTACAAAAGCAGATAAGTCGTTTTGAAAATTTTGTCTTGAATTGTCCTCACTGCCGAAACAAACAGATATTCGGGCAAACAAACCCGGTATGAAGGAAAACCCCAAATTTCTCGTCTTCCCGGGCCAGACGTCCACGCTGGAAAATGCAACTAAGTACAGCGACACAATATCGACGATACTCTAAGGCGAATATTATTTGTTTTGTGTTTTCAGAACCACGGTTGAACAAATTAGCAACGAAATCAATATGCCATAGATAACCGTATCAAAAAGATCAAGAAAAAGATCGAACTGCCAAAGACTGAACCGGACATCAAATGGAAGTTGTCGGTATATTTGACTGAATTGTTAATTCATTTTAAAATTTGACTTGCAGACCGTTGAACGTAACATCTTGATGCTACAACGAGCGCTGAAAAAACCGGAAACGATGCTACTTTAGTTGGCCGTAAGGATATGCGATAACACACTTTTTTCAAAGGAAACGAAACGAAACGAAATTTAAAATGTCTATGTTGATTCGAAACGGAACGAAACGAAATATAGATTTACTTTCGAGACTTCTAAACGATACGAAATCAATTCAATTCGCATTCAATTCGAAATTTTACGAAACGAAACGAAAGTTTATTTTATTTTTCCGCGGAATTTTTATTGAATTCGTTTTACATTATGTATGCAATTCTGATATCACTTTTTTGAAGTCAAACAACTATCTTGCCACCAAGAGAGTTATATTAACAGAAAAAGAAGGGTATGATAAGGCAATACCCCAGCATTTGTGCCGCTTTTAAACGAATTCGTCGTGAAGTGTGTACTCCCAAATCTGCTAAATTTTATATCAGTTCGGTTTTATATCAGAAAGTATATTAAAATATAGAAATTGTGGGATTTTTCGTACCTAGATTCTAAGAACCTTCGACCCGATCTGGATTTTTTTGCAAAAATGTTCTTTACAATGTATAGTTTAGCTTAGTTAAGGTCACTCCTGACGGAATCCAAGTTTAAAAGTGCTCGCGTTTTCGGGGGCACACCACTCGATACGGAAGCAACGCACAACTGTCATTTTTATTATTTCACGCATGCTGCGACGCAGCAAAGCTAAATCAACAAACATGACAGTTGTGCCCCGCCTTTGAATCGAGTGGTGTGTCCCCGAAAACGCGAGCACTTTTAAACTTGGATTCCATCAGGAGTGACTTTAACTATCCAGTATTTTGCGCTCGATAATGTCGGCGTGAGTTCCTCTTAGCTTGACATTCAAGAGGTGGAAAATATTGGAACTCATCTAGTCTGCCCTGATAGAATAAAAAATGTTGAGTAAATGAACAAATGTCAACGATCTTTAGAGAGTTAAACTTGGTGTCTAAATAATGCTATATTTGTTTTCAAATTTTAATAATATATTTACAGATCATGTAAAAATGGAATATGAATTTTTATTATTTTGTTGTGTTCTATATGTAACGCAGATAATACTATAGTAAAGGGTGGTAAGGACATGTAAAGTACTGTGCTAATAGATAGGACAAGTAGCGATTAAGGAATGATTCTGCTGCTTAAATTCCTTGCATAGTACGGAGCTGACAAGGAAAACGAATAATTCTGCAATAGCAGGCGCGTGCCAATCGAGAAAACACAGACTGGCATTCTTTCTTGCGGAATAATGCACTGATGCATTATTCCGCAAGTAAAGTGACGTTTTGTGAAGTTTTCTTTACATTGCTTTTGTTTTTTTTTGTGATTCATTTTAGATGCACTATTTTTTCGACTCTGGTGTACCGATACGGAAGGCCATGTTGGAACTAGGTGCTGCCATTGGCCAGGTACTTGAAATCGGCGTAATCAGAAGGGCTGTTCTTGTTCGTCAACTAAAAGCCGCTGAACTTTCCAATAGATCTTCTGAAGCCTTCCTCCTGGTCAACCTGAGCGTGCCTATAAACCCCATGAAGATTTCGATGGCATTGTTTGGGCAGCTGTTACTCGCGTTTGAGCTGCAAGTCCAGTGTCTTATCGTCACCAGTGCTTTCGCAGAGTACCTGCATCTCTGTTCATCGCTGCTCGTGTGTGTTGTCACAGCACTGGTAAACGTTTGCTAAATTGATCGCTTTCAACATAGGTACTTCATGCAGCGCTACAATGTTGGTTTTAGTTTTGCTAACAATCCCTCGCAGAACCATGCGAGTCCCGGAAGGTTAACAAGGGGAACCGAGGCTCGATCGCAGCTTCTTGGTGAACCGTCGACGTCCGATTAGGTTTTCAACTCCGGAGAGAAATAAACCCCCTCCCCCGTTAGCAAATGACAAAAGCTCACATCACGACCGGCGATGAAGGGATAAAAGTTGCTTGGCATGAGGTCAAAGACCACTTAAAAGTATGCCCTTGCCTAAAACATGTTGTACATGAATGTTATATCAAATAAAATCTATAAACTCATCGAACAACTTTTTGAAAATTCCTGGAGTTTATCTTCAAAGAAAGAGTATGAAATTGAACCGTTGGAAATTGATAACCAGAAGCTTATTTTATTCGTTAGAAAACTTAGTACGTGATATTGCCCAAACTTAGTGAACGAGATAGCTATGTTTCAGTATATTATATACAGTACATAAAAATACAAAAATACTAAAAAATATGAATAAATTGAAAATAAGATCAAGTGAGTGCAATAAATGCTTGCGAGTGTCAATAAGTGTTCGTAGAATTAAGATTATTCGTCAAGAGAATAGTAGTCAAGTAGATTTTGTAGTTATTTACCATATTAAATTGTCGTACATTATTATGCTTTCCTATAGTTTTATTCTTTCTATTATTATTATTTAACCCTATAAAAACAAATAATTGAAACGATGTGCAACGTAAAAACCAAAGCATAAGTAACATAGATTGAGCCAGCAAACAAATTAATTCATTCATCTGCAACATACACAAAAAATACGTTGAATAATTTATTTCTTCAAGGCTCAAAGGATCAAATATAGCTTCGAAAAAAAAAATTGAGGAAAAAAAATCACAAGGCAAAAGTGAACATTGTCTTCCGCAAAAATTCCCGAAGAACTTCCAGGAGCCATTTCCAAAAAAAAAATCCTGAAGGAATTTTCTAAAGAATTCCCGATGAAGGTTCCAGAAAAATTCCAGGAGGAACTCTGAAAAAATCCTGAATGAATTACTGGAGGAGTTTACGGAGAAATTCCTGAAAGAATTCCCGAAGGAATTCTTGTAGATATTCCCGGAGATTTTACTGCAGGAATTCCCAGATGAATTTTTGCAGGCAGTACCAAAGAAATTCCCGGAGAAATTCCTGAATAATTTCCAAATAAATTCATGAAAGAGTTCCCTAAGGAATTCCTGGAAGAATTCCTGCAGAAATTCCCGGAGGAATTACAGGAGAAATTCTTTGAGGAACTTCTGAAGAAATTCCAAGCAGAATTCATATTAGAATTCTTGGAAAAATTTCCGGAGGAATTTTCAGGATATGCTGAAAGGAATTCCCGGAGGAAGAATATTTAGGGAATTCCCGGAACAATTCCTGAAGAAGTTATAGCTTCGGGAACTAGAGGAATGCTCTAAGGAATTTCAGGAGGAATTTCCGATGGAAACTAAAATCCTCTCCTTCGGATTTTCTTCAGGAATTCCTCCGGGATTTCCTTGACGAATTTCTACGGGAATTGCCTCGAGAATTCATCTGAGAATTTATCTGGGAATTACTTTGGAAATTCCTCCGGGAATTCCTTCGTGAAATCCTCAGGGGATTCCTTCGGAAAGTCCTCTGCGAATTCCCTTAAGAAATCCTTCGGGAATGCCTCCGGGAATAATTTCTAGAGGAATTCCCGAAAGAATTACCAGAGGAATTCCCGAAGGAATACCAAATTTTTGGAGGAAGTGGAAGTGCTGGAGGAATTCCAGGAGAAAATCCCGGAAAAACTCCTGGATGAATTCCTGGAACAATTTCCGGAGGAAATTCTCGAAGGAATTCCTGGAGGAAATCCCGAAGGAATTCTTGGAAGAACTCCCGGAAAAATTACCGAAGAAATTCCCGCAGGAATTCCCGAAGAAATTATCGAAGGAATTCCCGGAGGAATTATCGAAGGAATGGATTGAGGTTTCGTACAGGAATTTCTCCGGGAATTAGCCTGGAATTCCACCGGGAATTACCCCGGAGTTCCTCCGGGAATTACCCCGGAGTTCCTCCGGGAATTACGCATTGCATTTCTCCAAGAATTCCTCCAAGAATTCCTTCAAGAATTCCTCCAAGAATTTTTCCAGGAATTCTTCCGGATCTAGCCCCAAGAATTTCTCCCTTCTCTCTCTTCTGGGACTTTTCACCAGGAATTCTTGGGAAATTCATGGAGGAATTCTCACAGGACTTATTGGAGGAATTCCTGTAGAAATTCTTGGAGGAATTCCCAAAGGAATTCTTGGAGGAATTTCTGGAGAATTCCATCGAGAATTTTCCAAAAATTCCTCCAGAAGTTCTTTCTGGAATTCCTCCAGGAATTTTCGCGGGATTTGCTCCTGGAATTCCTCCTGGACTTCCTTAATCAAATCCTCCGGAAGTTACTCCATGAATTCTTTCAAAAATGTCTTCAGGAAGGAGGAAAAAAGAGGGGGATTCCCGAAGGAATTTCCGGAGGAATTCCTGAAGGAATTTCCGGAGGCATTCCCGAAGGAATTTCCGGAGGAATTCCTGAAGGAATTTCCGGAGGAATTCTCGAAGGAATTTCCGGAGGAATTCCCGAAGGAATTTCCGGAGGAATTCCCGAAGGAATTTCCGGAGGAATTCCCGAAGGAATTTCCGGAGGAATTTCCGAAGGAATTTCCGGAGGAATTCCCGAAGGATTTTCCGGAGGAATTCCCAAAGGAATTTCCGGAGGAATGCCCAAAGGAATTTCCGGAGGAATTCCCAAAGGAATTTCGGGAGGAATTCCTAAAGGAATTTCCGGAGGAATTCCCAAAGGAATTTCCGGAGGAATTCCCAAAGGAATTTCCGGAGGAATTCACAAAGGAATTTCCGGAGGAATTCCCAAAGGAATTTCCGGAGGAATTCCCAAAAGAATTTCCGGAAGAATTCCCAAAGGAATTTCCGGAGGAATTCCCAAAGGGATTTTCGGAGGAATTCCCAAAGGAATTTCCGGAGGAATTCCCAAAGGAATTTCCAGAGGAATTCCCAAAGGAATTTCCGGAGGAATTCCCAAAGGAATTTCCGGAGGAATTCCCAAAGGAATTTCCGGAGGAATTCCCAAAGGAATTTCCGGAGGAATTCCCAAAGGAATTTCCGGAGGAATTCCCAAAGGAATTTCCGGAGGAATTCCCAAAGGAATTTCCAGAGGATTTCCCAAGGGAATTTCCGGAGGAATTCCCAAAGGAATTTCCGGAGGAATTCCCAAAGGAATTTCCGGAGGAATTCCCAAAGGAATTTCCGGAGGAATTCCCAAAGGAATTTTTGGAGGAATTCCCAAAGGAATTTCCGGAGGAATTCCCGAAGGAATTTCCGGAGGAATTCCGAACGGAATTTCCGGAGGAATTCCGAACGGAATTTCCGGAGGAATTCCCAAAAGAATTCCCGGAGCAGTTCTCGAAGGAATTCCCGGAGGAGTTCTCGAAGGAATTCCCGGTGGAATTCCCGAAGGATTTTCCAGAGGAATTCCCGAAAGATTTTCCGGAGGAATTCCCGAAGGATTTTCCGGTGGAATTCCCGAAGGATTTTCCGGAGGAATTCCTGAAGGATTTTCCGGAGGAATTCCCGAAGGATTTCTTCCTTCCAGAAATTCCTCCAAGATTTTCCCAGGGAATTCCTCCAAGAATTCCTCCAATTAGTCCTCTGAGAATTCCTCCAGAAATGTCCCAAGAATTCCTAAAGGAATTCCCAGAAGAGTATACTGCCGCTAACCGCAAGTCGAGCACATCTGTATATGGGCCTCCGTTTTTAAGCATTTCTCACGAAAATTTCTCCAGGAAATTCTTCCGGGAACTCGTCCGAGAATTCCTCCACGAACTCTTCCAAGAATTCTTCCAAGAATTCCTCCAGGAATTTCTCCGGGAATACCTCCGGGAATTTCTCCAGCAATTTTCTCTAAGAATTTCTTCAGAATTTCTCACGGAAATTTCTCCGGGAATTCTTGCATTTCTTCTGGAATTCCTCCAGGAATTTTCCAGGGAAATTCTTTTAAAATTTCTCCAGGAAAACTTTCAAGTATTCCTCCAAGAATTTCTACAGAAATTCTTCCAAGAATTCCTCCGTGAATTTCCCTGGGTATTCCTCCAGAAATTCCTCCTATAATTTCTCCAGGAATTCTTCCAATACTTTCCCCAAGATTTCTTCCAAGAATTCCTCCAGGTATGTCTCAAGGAATTCCTCCGGGATTATCTCGAGGAATTCCTCCGAGTATACCTCGAGGAATTTCTCCGGGATTACCTCCAGGAATTCCTCCAAGAATTCCTTCAGGAATTTCTCCACAAATACCTCCAGGAATTCCTTCGGGAATTCTTCCTGGGAGTATTCCCGGTTAACTGGGGGTATTCCTGGAGGAATTTTTAGGGGAATTTATAGAGAATTTCTCCACTAATTGCCCCCGGGATTCTTCCACTAATTGATCCAGGAGCTCTCCCAGAAATACTTCTACTAATGGCTTCAGGAATTTCTTCATCAATTGCTTCAGGAATTTATCCAGAAACTCCTTTAGGGCTTGTTCCAATAGAGTAGAGTGGGGCAAGAGTACGCACTTAGTTTTCAATCGATCATGTGGCCCTTATGAAGCAATCTTCTGCATATCAAATCAGTGTCGATGATTCGTGTACTCTTCCTTTATGTTACCCAGTGGAAAAAATATTGAAATTATTGAGATTCGTTTTAGTAGAACCCTTATTGCAAGACAAGTGAAAAACGCACTCTTACCCCACCGGTGGGGTAAAAGTGCGCATCAGGTAAGAGTACGCATTTATCCAATCATGTGCTTTAAGTATATATTAACACAAATAAGAGTTAATAACATTTAATTGATGTTTAATGAGCATATATTAGGGTATGTTCAAAGATTACGTAACTCTTGAAGGGGGAGGGGGTCCTAAAAATGTGCACTTTCATACGAAAAACCATTGTTTTTATATATACAAAAAACTACAGAGGTAAAAATATATATCAGGTTTCGCGTGGCGTATACAAAGGCATTTTCCTTAAAAAAAAGTCCACCAATTACGTAACGTAAAATTTGGCTATTTCATCACCCCTCCCCCCACCCCTATCTTACACTATTTGTATGAATCTTCTAAAAATTATATGGATCGTTACACATCTCACAACCCCTCCCAGCTAAACGTTGCGTAATTTCTGAATGTTTCTTTTGATTAAATGAAATTATCATTTAGATGAAATTGTGTTTTTGTACTATGTTTAGGTGGACAACAAGTCCTAATACAATTTCATTATTTCGCTTCAGTGCTTTGTGCGCTAAGTCCTTTCTAACACCAAATTACTTCAACTTATCCTAAAAACTTATGATAATTTCAAATTCTGTCCCTTTTTTCTTAGTTGTGGATCTTTACGCTTTGGAAGAAGTCTTATTTCGGCCGGAGATACGGGATTGACATCATAACTTGAAGATTCATATGCGTACTCTTGCCCCACCGGTTCCTGCGTACTTTTACCCCACAGTCCCAAAATTTATTCAAGTAATGGTTTTGACTTCTTGGAAAACCAACCGGATTGGTGCTCTGTACCATAAAGTACTCTATACAAGAGGTTATCGAAATGGTATAATGTTCACCTGATTGAACGTATATATGGTAATAAAATACTAGTTGCGGAAATCCAAATATTTTTAGCAAAATGACCAAAAAGTTATCTAACTTCATATCTCCCTTGTTGTTTATTCAAATCGTTTACAATTACACATGATAATAGTTGGCCAGAATACCTGTCAAACTGATGCAGTGCTGCTAGTTTATCTTTTTTTATTACTTCAAAAAATCAAAAACGTACTCTTACCCCACGCGCACTCTTGCCCCATTCTACTCTAATTGCTCCGGAAATTCCTTTCAAAATTAATCCGGGAATTTCTCCAACAATTCCTTCAGGATATTCTTCAGAAATTTCGTCACTAATTGCTTCAAGAATTCCTCCAGCATTACCTAGGACTTCATTCAAGGACTGATAAAGACATCCACTAATCCCTCAAAAAAAAAATTTTGATTGCTCCAGAAGTTTATCCAGCACTGCTATCTGGACTTCCTCCATGTTTTCCTCCAGAAATTTCTCCAGGGTTTTTTTAAGGAACTCCTCCAGGAATAGGTCACCAAATTACTTCAGGAAATTCTCCATTAATTGTCTCAAGAAATCCTCCAGTACTTCTCTAGGAGTTCCTCCAGGAACTCATCAGGAAATAATTCAGGTATTCTTTCCGAAATTCCTCAAGGAACTCTTGTGGAAATTTCTCCAGGAATGCCACCAGGAAGTTTGGCGATCATGTCGCCAGAAATTATTTCCGAAATGTCTTTGGGAATATTTCCAGAAATTTCTCTAGGAATTTCCTCTAATATTAACTTAATTTAAAATTTCTCCCAGAAGTTTATCCGGAAGCTCAACGACTACACTGGCATATGGGACAAACTAAAAGTTTTTTTTTTTAATTTTCTAATTTAATAAATATTTGTATGTGACCATTCAAACAATAAGAATTAGAAATATGACAATTACAGGATTAAATTTGAAAATGGCTAAAATCCATGTGGAACTGATATGCGATCGCAGGAGATGTTCATCAGTAGATGATTGCGGTAGCCGTAGCGTGGACTCCATTTTTCGATTTGTGTCTGAGAAGCTGGAGGCATAATTGAAACCGGAGAGAGTTTGTCGTGTTTGTTTTGTTAAAGAAACCGGAGAGAGTTTGTCAATATGGTAAGAAAGCATTGCTCGAACTAGAGAAGTCAGTAAAATCCAACTTTGGAGTGGGCTAGTCGCCTTTAAATCCAGGCTCGTCAAGGAACAAAACCCAACTGTTTAGGGAATTGGTCGGTGATTTGTTTATTATGTTATTCGAGCTAAACAAATATTCAATTATTCAATACAGATGCTCTTGCTCAGTAAAATTGTACATGGTTTTCATCGTACCCTTGCTTTAAAAATGTTTACTCGTATAATGAAATGAGATAAAAACTAGCAATTAGTAACTGCACTAATTGATTCGTTTTTCATCGATCCACAAGATTTTTGTTTTGAAATAATTTGATGAAAACCCCCAGCGCTTGGTCATTTGAAGTCATGATTTTGTTCGAGCTGCAAGGAGTTTTTCTATATGTCACGAGCAACCATTTGGAATACAGAAGAAAAGTCATCGTTGCCAGAAGTTGCCATCGCTGCTGTAAAACAGTGTAGTACCAGGAGTCACTCGATAAACTACCGATAGCCTATCCCGATTAGGGAACGGAAGTGAAGCCGCGACAGCCTTACCTCAAATAGAGCTGGATACAAAATTTGAAAAAAGATTTAGATTGAAACACAGCAGAATATCGCAACTATGGCAGCTCCAGAAGCTGACGACCGGTGGCACTGCCTTTACGAAAAAACGTTGATTTCCACAACGCCGTTGAATCTATCAATCTATCGAATCTATTCCGTTCACCGATGGGCAAAACGGAAATGATTCACAAAGTCGGTTGCGAATAAAGCAGCTCTCAGGCATCATGAAGCTTTTGGGTATGGTACTGTATTTGCTCCGCTTGACTCGCAACACCACTAAATCGACAAACGAATGAACACAGAAAATAGGGTAAGACGGTATAATATGCCCCCCCTAAGGCAACTCCTTGATAACTTTTTATTTTTCAACGCAATTTATGTAAACTTTGTGTTATTTGGTAGTCCAGGAAGTCGCAAATGCATTGCCCGTGAGTAGTCATATAAAAATATTACAGATAACACGTAATAAAGCTTTTTTAAAAAGCCGTGAAAAAATGAATTTCAAAAAGTGCCTGGGCAATACGCCCCCCAAAGACGTTTCATAGCCCTTCATTAGTATTTTATCAATCCCATAATAAAAAGGCTACAAATCCTTATGCGCTTGACATTAAAAAACCAACATAAGTCCATTCAAGCAGGTGTGAATTACATTTCAATATTTTCCATACAATTTGGAAGCAACTGCTGCAGGCTCGCTGCGCTTGTGTCCAGTTGGTAAGGGCATATCGTCCTGCCTACACTGGGGCGTTTTGGCCAGTGAAACATGTTTTCGAAAATCGTTACATTTTTGAAGATGGAAATAATTTTACATCATATTAACCACTGAGAATAGTAGTTTGTGCAACAAGTTGCAAAAAGATGATTTTTTCAGCACGAGTTGTACGTTTATCCAACGAGGCTTGCCGAGTTGGATAAATACTACGAGTGCTGAAAAAATCGAGTTTTGCAACGAGTTGCACACGCTATTTTTTGCAATGACGGAAAATGAACTTTAATTTGATAAATCTGTCCCAAAATTGTTCAGTCTAATTTACTCCACATGATCATTAAATGATCATGATCAATAAATTATGTTGCTGCGGAGAACAATCAGATTCCATGTTACCGTGCTACATCGCATAGTTCGATAAGCCGTGAAGCAATAGATGTACTTGACCTTGGAAATTTTTGATGTCGTGTCCACCAAACTATTTAATTTATTACGGGGCGCATAGAATACACTATTTGAGCACTTACCGAAACTAATTCAGCAAAATGTAGTCATGTAACTACTGTTCTGATGTTAGTTTTTCATTATAGCACCCGAATGAGTGTTATAATGAATATTATGCAACCCATTTGAGTTGCATAATGTTCATTAAAGCACCCATTTCGTTGGTATGGAAAAGTAGGCCGTTTTATCACTCAAAGACGAACTGTAAACCAGATATTATGATCAGGAATTGCAAAAAAGTAATTTTGTTGCCCAACTGAGTGTTCCAATGCAAGTTTTGCGGACAGTATGCCAGAGTCGCTCCATAATGTTGAGTAAACAAACATAAAAAGTTACATCAAAACTGCAACTTTTTGTATTTTGCTATTATTTTCATTGTGTAATACAAAAATACTTCCACATTCACATAGTATGGTGGGTTTACAAATACTTATAGGTACCAACTGATTTTGACCATTAATTAGTTATAGTTTTCTAGAAATCAAAGGGGGGCGTTTTGGCCAGGTGGGGCGCATTATACCGTCTTACCCTATTTTGTTTTTCGCCTACTGTTTTTAATAGTCAAAATTCTTTTGGTAATAACTCGAAATTTTCCTTGACCGTTTTCCTTGAGAACTGTCGACTTCTTTTATTTATTTATTGAGGCTTCGCCGCCTTGAGCCTCTGGGTCTGCCTCTGCTGCGATGTCCCGCTGGGTACCAGTCTAATGCTTGTTTACAGAATTCGTATCCGCCCCTACCTAGAGTGTGGCAGACCCAACCTCACTTCCGATCTTGAATTTCTGTTGCTATCGGCCTCTGGTGACATCGACGATGGAGCTCGTTGTTTGAGATTCAGTTGTGAGGCGACCAGACCCGCATTATATACCGCAGGCATCTGTTGATGAACACCTGCAGCCGTTGAGTGTTCTCCACTGATACACACCATGTTTCGCTAGTGTGTAACAGCACAGATCTTACGTTAGAGTTGAAAATTCGTATTTTGCTGCGTTCACTTATCTGCTTGTGTTTCCAAATTTTTCTTAAACTCGCAAAGGCAGCCCTTTCTTTCTTGATCCGTGCGCCTATGTCGATCTTGGTACCGCCGTCTGACGCCATTTGGCTACCAAGATATTGGAAGCTTTCAACATTCTCCACTGCACAGTGGTTCGCTCCAGAACAAAGGTTGGCCAAAACCTCAAAATGTCCCTAAAAGTATCCCTTATGTTTGTATTATGGTATTTTGATGGTTTTTGTCACATACAGACTTGAACGTGGGTGTTGGAAGCACTACTTTGGCAATATACAGCCGTTTTAGGCATCTCTGTGAATAGTAAATACTTTCATTTTACTGCTAAATTCGGATTTTGAAAACAGATTGTTTCGCAACAAAGATGATCTCACTTGCCATAAAACTAGTTAATACTATTCCATTTAATTCCATTACTTGATTGTTACTTCACAGTTACGTATTTCGACTTCAACAGTAAGGCCGTTATTGGTTTTCTTACTTGACTCAAGTGGTGGAATTAAATGGGTTAGTACAAACTCGTCTTTTGAAAAGTGAAAAAAAGCTTTAAATAATTTTCGTATCAAAAGACTTGCTTGCTAAATACTGGCTGTGCATGTGCTAAGACAAATAATTTTATTTGAAACATCCACAATTATGGAATATTTTTGAAAAAAGTTGTATTTGAAAAGAATCAATTAATTTGAATGACAAACGAACAACTTTTATAACAACTGTGTACTTACAATTGTATTCTTCATAACCTTTACTCGAAACAGGCTTTTCCTTGCTTATTTAAAGGAATCTGTCTTATATATAAGAGAATAGTTAGAATAATATATTTCCACAAATATGAAGCAGTTCAGCTTTTCAGTTCAAATCTCAGTACCTACATTCTCTATTGCTGGCAAAAAGAGTGTGTTACATTTTAGCTCGAGCTCAAACATTAGAACTTGAAACTCTTGATATGTATTGTAGAATCATGTTGATGGCAGAGTATTGAACAATACCAATTTTCAATACTAATTTTCATTTCATTTTCAGCTTTAGAAAAGTTTTCAGCATGATTACGTATTTCGGATTATTAGACAAACAAAATCCCAACAATAAAATTCATGTGAAAAAACCCAGATTAATCCACCTAGCGGTGATGTTGCCTTTCTCGTGCATTATAAAAATAGTATTTTGGCCATTACTCTTGAGCCCATCGTCCGATCTAGCCAACTTCCAATAGGAAACAATGGTAGAGTATCCTGCGTCGAATGCAACTTGTTGCGAGTAAATCGGTTGAGGATAAGTGCCTGAAAAATGAGTGACATTTTTGCCTTTCTCGTATACTAAGTATACGGTAAAGGCTATATGATCGCTCCAAAAACAAACTTTTTATAGAAGGACCGGAGACCCATAGTGTTATATACCAATCGACTCAGTTCGACGAATTGAGGTGATGTCTGTGTGTGTGTGTGTGTGTGTGTGTGTGTGTGTGTGTGTGTGTGTGTGTGTGTGTGTGTGTGTGTGTGTGTGTGTGTGTGTGTGTATGTGTGTGTGTGTGTGTGTGTGTGTGTGCGCAAAACTACTCAAAAAATGTCACTCATTTTTCGGGCACTTATCCGTAACCGATTTGCTCGCAACAAGTTGCATTCGACGCAGAATCCTGTCCCATTGTTTCCTATTTTAAATTGGCCAGAACAGACTATGGGATCAAAAGTTATGGCCAAAATACAAATTCATACGAAAAAATCGCGTAAAAAATGTCACTCATTTTTCGGGCACTTATCTTCAACCGATTTGCTTGCAACAAGTTGCATTCGACGTGGAATCCTGTCTCATTGTTTCCTATTTGAAATTGGGCAGATCAGACTATGGGATCGAAAGTTATGGTCAAAATACAAATTCATACGAAAAAATCGCGTAAAAAATGTCACTAATTTTTCGGGCACTTATCTTCAACTGATTTGCTCGCAACAAATTGCATTCAATGCAAAATCCTGTCCCATTGTTTCCTATTTGAAATTGGCCAGATCGGACTATGGGATCGAAAGTTATGGCCAAAATACAAATTCGTACGAAAAAATCGCGTGAAAAATGTCACTCATTTTTCGGGCACTTATCCTCAACCGATTTGCTCGCAACAAGTTGTATTCGACGTAAAATCCTGTCCCATTGTTTCCTATTTGAAATTAGTCAGATCGGACTATGGGATCAAAAGTTATGGTCAAAATACAAATTCATACGAAAAAATCGCGTAAAAAATGTCACTCATTTTTCGGGCACTTATCCTTAACCGATTTGCTCGCAACAAGTTGCATTCGACGTAGAACCCTGTCCCATTGTTTCCTATTTGAAATTGGCCAGATCGGACTATGGGATCGAAAGTTATGGCCAAAATACAAATTCATACGAAAAAATCGCGTAAAAAATGTCACTCATTTTTCGGGCACTTATCTTCAACCGATTTGCTCGCAACAAGTTGCATTCGACGCAGAATCCTGTCCCATTGTTTCCTATTTGAAATTGGCCAGATCGAACTATGGGATCGAAAGTTATGGTCAAAATACAAATTCATACGAAAAAATCGCTTAAAAATGTCACTCAACAAGTTGCTTTCGACGTTGAATCCTGTCCCATTGTTTCCTATTTGAAGTTGGCCAGATCGGACTATGGGATCGAAAGCTATGGCCAAAATACAAATTCATACGAAAAAATCGCGTAAAAAATGTCACTCATTTTTCGGGCACTTATCTTCAACCGATTTGCTAGCAACAAGTTGCATTCAACGCAAAATCCTGTCCCATTGTTTCCTATTTGAAATTGGCCAGATCGGACTATGGGATCGAAAGTTATGGCAAAAATACAAATTCATACAAAAAAATCGCGTGAAAAATGTCACTCAGTTTTCGGGCATTTATCCTCAACCGATTTGCTCGCAACAAGTTGCATTCGACGTAGAATCCTGTCCCATTGTTTCCTATTTGAAATTGGCCAGATCGAACTATGGGATCGAAAGTTATGGTCAAAATACAAATTCATACGAAAAAATCGCGTAAAAATGTCACTCATTTTTCGGGCTTTTATCTTTAACCGATTTGCTCGCAACAAGTTGCATTCAACGCAAAATCCTGTCCCATTGTTTCCTATTTGAAATTGGCCAGATCGGACTATGGGATCGAAAGTTATGGCAAAATACAAATTCATACGAAAAAATCGCGTGAAAATGTCACTCATTTTTCGGGCACTTATCCTCAACCGATTTGCTCGCAACAAGTTGCATCCAACGTAGAATCCTGTCCCATTGTTTCCTATTTGAAATTGGCCAGATCGAACTATGGGATCGAAAGTTATGGTCAAAATACAAATTCATATGAAAAAATCGCGTAAAAAATGTCACTCATTTTTCGGGCACTTATCCTCAACCGATTTGCTCGCAACAAGCTGCATTCGACGCAGAATCCTGTCCCGTTGTTTCCTATTGAAAATTGGCCATATCGGACTATGGGATCGAAAATTATACCATTTTTTATGGGAAAATCGCTAAAAAATGTCACTCATTTTTCAGGCACTTTTCCTCAACCGATTTGCTCGCATTAAATTGCATTCGACGCAGAATGTCTCATTGTTTCTTATTGAAAATTGGCCAGATCGGACTGTGGGCTTAGAAGTTATGGTAAAATTACTATTTATTGTGAAAAACAGTTCAAAAAAGTCTAGCTCACTTTTTTAGCACTTAGACTCTATTCCCCAAGTAACACAAGTTCAACAAATCTGGTTGCAGTAACCATATTGTGACTGAATCCGGTCATATATAAGTTACTGTGATAGATGTGCAATATGTGTGCTTCTCATATCGATCGCAACAGATTGCATTCTACGCAGAATCTTGTCCCATTGTTTCCTATAGAAACTTGGCCGGATCGTACAATTGGGTCAAAAGTTATAGCGAAAATACTAATTTTAAAACTACAAAATAAAATGCCATTTTTTGCTCTTATGCTCATCCGATTTGTTTGCAACAAATTGCGTTTGGCGAGAATTTTTTTTATGCATATAAACAAATATGAAAAATGAGACCAATCCACATATTAGTGTTATTTCAGATTTTCCCAAACCTTTTGAACGAACGGGAAAGGCACCATCACCGATAGGTGGATTAATCTGGGTTTTTTTCTCAATTTTTCTATAAAATAGTGGTATTTTGGCCATAACTTCCGAGCCCATAATCCGATCTGACCAATTTTCAATAGGAAACAATGGTAGAGTATCCTGCGTCGAACGCAACTTGTTGCGAGTAAATCGGTTAAGGATAAGTACCTGAAAAATGAGTGACATTTTTTTTGGGTTGGTGCGCACAGACACACACACACACACACACACACACACACACACACACACACACACACACACACATACACACAGACATCACCTCAATTCGTCGAGCTGAGTCGATCGGTATATAACACTATGGGTCTCCGGGCCTTCTATAAAAAGTTTGTTTTTGAAGCGATTATATAGCCTTTACGTATACTTAGTATACGAGAAAGGCAAAAAAAAATCTAAAATTGGTAGATTCTCGGATGACAGGAGAAAGTTTGGAAAATAAGAAACCTTGTGTGTGATATCTTCTAGTCGTTTGGGAAGAAACCTACTCAATTATTTCACTTAAAACACCAATAAAAATATTCAAATAAAAGTACATGAATGATTCCGTCATTGAATAATTATGCTACGAGATCTTTTCATTTTTCTTCTTTTCATCGAACGTTTCAGCTTCAATCTAATCATTTAAAAAAAGGGCATTTTTAAGGTTCTTGTGATCAAAAAATACGCATTTGTAAGGTTTTAGATAGAAACAGACCAAAAAATACTATGCACATTTCAAATTAAACCGTAAAAAAACAGCTTATCGCAACTTTTCGCAAAACAAAATAGTGATGAATAGAAAGCTATTGCTTTAAGCTTTGTAATGAGCATAGAATTATTACGGGCACTCAACGGCGCCTATACTTTTGGAGCTGATCAATCTAAACATTGTGAGTATTTAAACTAATTTTGTATTCAAAGTTAACTAAAATTGAGTTCTGTCACCAATATTTGACATAGACATACTATTTAAGATCCCGACAATGCATTCTTGAAATAATATTGGGGTTAGAGATGTCATTGAAGCCGTACGATGCTGATCTAAACGCCTTGTCAAACAGCGTTTTAGTTCGAAAATCTACATTTATGGTCATTTGAAAATTATGTAACAAAGTCAAAACTCAACAGAACTACATCAAATTTTGAATTTGAATCACGTAAGTATTCTATAAAATGAGTTAAATATTATTCTGACGGAAACGATTTTTGAGGTTTTGGCTGCTCTCGAACCATTGTGCACTGGTTGCCCAGCTACTGTGAAACTGGAAGGAGTCACCGTGCTTACGTTCAACGATTTGGTTTTGTTGACGTTGATGACTAAACCAGCCGAGGAGGAGCGCTCGGAATGGTCGTTGAGCTTACTCTGCATATCAGAGCGCCGTTGCGCGAGGAGTGCAACGTCATCCGCCAATTCGAAGTCGTTTAGGTGCTCCATGGTTATAGGCTGCCTTAACAGCCCGCGGTTTCGTTCACGGTCAATCGCACCTACCAGAATCACGTCGATTACGATGAGAAACAGTAACGGTGATAGAATACATCCTTGCCTCACAGCAGCTACGACCCGGATAGGGTCGGACAAGACCTCATTGTGCAGCACTCTACACGAAAAGGCCTCGTACTGTGCCTCGATGAGGTCGATGATTTTCTCAGGAACCCCTTTGCCTCTCATGGCGCCCCACATATTCTCGTGATTGAGACGGTCGAAAGCTCTTTCGTAGTCAATGAATACCAAGTAATGGGACTTGCATTATTACAATTTTGTAAAACTTAAACACGAGAGTGTCTAATATAGGAAGATATAAATAGTCAAAATAGTATCGACAATACAAAGTGTCCTCTTTATAAATCGAACGGTCCTTAAAATATTTCCGAAAGTATCAAAACGATCGAACGAACCGTTTTGGAAAATTTCATTGCATTTTTGCTTGAACCCTTTTCAAAAGTTGGACTGGAGTCAAAATGATCTTTTTAACCATAAAGATTCCATTTGCGAAATTCCCGGCAGTTCAATCAAATCAAAATTCAAATCTTCACATAAAAACGCGTCTTCCGGGATATCCACTCAATGGATTCACATTCATTGCAATGCATTGGGTTGAAACAGCTTCATGACGATTGTTTTAGATCAAAGAAAAAAATCTTATTTTATGAAATAGATGTTAAAAGTTGAATGAATTGACTGCTCATAATAATTTCACCAGATGTTGTCCCATTTCAACAGATACGACTAGCGGTTATACGCTAATTATTTCTTTGCAGCTACCGACTGATTGAATATGCATGTACAAAAGAGAACATACTGTGTTGATCGAAATTATTTAAATTCTTTTGAAAAATAAACAACAAAAAACAGCTACAGTAGACGTTCGCTAACTGAAAACTGATATATGTTCAGTTGGTGGTATAACTGTGTCATGCAGTGTTAAGGGATCTGCGCACTCCGTGTGGCGCAAAGGACTACTTGAAAGATCTCCATCCTTGGCTTTTTGGCTTGGGTGCCATGAGATATCGTATAAGAGGTGAATGTCCCGGGTTACCACGGCTTCGTTTCCTTCATCGGTGAGAGAGTCCACCTACGCTCGCTTGTTCCGTCGACATAAGTGCTTGGCTTCCTTCTCCAGAAACAAGTCAGACCAACATTTAAAAAAGGCGCAACAGGCAAAATTTATTTCTTCTGATTCCTCGTCTACATATATAACTATATAGGGTATCTGTTCCATTATTAGTAACATGTTCCTATATCAATAACATTCGCAAAACAGGAAATTCAGGCTCAATTTGTGTCGTGTTTTGTTGTTATCCGGCGTGCTTACTGCTGAAAAAAAATCACAAAAATGAGAAATAAAACAATTTTCGCACCGATTCTTTGTTTTCGAATGGTATTGATTTGGGTACATGATATGAATTCAAGGAGCAGTTCCCCTATGTGGACAAAGAATCAGATATAATAAATTTTGGAAATGAAAATATTTGCGCTTATATTTTCCATATTCGATCTATATTCGATCTACAACTAATACTACCGTCATCGGTTGAATATTTAACAAAGCAACGTAGATTTCTGTGCAATTTTGAATATCGCCGTTTCGGTATCGGGTTGATAACTGAATGGTAACTTTCCGCGTTAAATCCCATGATTTTTTATTTGTTAAAAATTGCTAGAGGGGTGCCCCACCCGACGATTCTACGATATTTAAGTCTATATGTAAAATAAAGTCAAACGAAAAATATTTATACATGTTACAAAAATATAGTCGATTGCTAGATATTAACTCACAATAGTTGACATAATTTTCAATACAGCAAAAGAAAAATCTGTTAATTCAAACATTTAAAAAAATCTCAACGGGATAGGGGTTTTTACACTGTCATGCAAAGCTGTGAACCCGATAAACGCAAGCCAGAGATGACGTACTAATTAGGACCTTCAACCGTATAGAGCTTGAGCGTCGTCGTGATTAAAACACATGACAAAAGATTCCATCATCTCAGTTTCATCTTAGAGGTTGAAGTGATCGGTCGTAGGAAGTGAGTTTTAGCAAATACATATCACTCTTCCCGATTCTGAGAGACACCTAAAGTGATTATGGAGCAAAATGTATGGAGTAAAATGCATTATAACATGTCGAATTGATACACTACAAATCATCCTACACAATTAACTCATTTCACAGAATTTTGTGAATATCACCAAATTTTCTTTGTTCGGTAAATAATTTACAGATTTTCTGTGATTGCCAATCTTATTCAAGTTTTTTGAAAAATCTTTGATATTCGTCAGAAATTATGCTTTTTAGTGTGATGAAATCATTTTGATCATTTTGATATCTAAGTTTGAAAGTAAAATTTGGGAAAGTGTAATTAAAAATCTTAATCATTATTTAATTCTTGTAATATTCCTTATTATGGTACCCCTTGGCTATCGTTTTCAGGTGTTCGTATGTTTTTGTAACGCAAGATGGTGTGCTTGTGCTAACGGTTGCCTAATGAATGGCGGATCATAAAGTGGACTTTATTGAAAATGCGCAGAATAGTGTAGAAGTGATGAACCTTCCTCACAAATGGTGAGGAGCATGGCTATTTCGTTATTCATTTGGTAAGTATATGTAGAAGAGAGGACTAAACTAAAATTTCTCACGCGATGTTAATTTCAATGAGGTGCCACAAAAATCTCACCAATCTTTATTCCGTGACAAGGGGTCGTTCAAAAATGATGTCACAGGCTTTAGGGGGGGAGGGGGTCTAAGATTTTGTGACAGTACATGTAATAGGTATACAAAAATGCGTGACAGAGGGGGGGTCTAGAAATCCCAAAAAGTAGTGGACGTCATATTTGAATCATCCCCAAGGCTCGACAGTGCAATGTCGGCTTTATCATTGTGTTTATTCCACTTTCAAATCGGTAGATCAAAGGAAAATTATTAATATATTGACTAGTCATTGTTCTTTGCATATAGAGACACGGCAGGTATTTTCGTCTGTTCGTCATAGTCTCGAAAACCAATAAAAGAGACGCTTTTTTGTAAAACTCATACGTACCAAATCGTAAGCTAAGGAGAAACGTTCTGCTATAGTGGAGTTCTAGCAAATGTACGTTGCTTTCGTTGGTTTTAGCCCCTATGACGATGGACGGAAATACCTGCCGTGTCCCTATCTATGAATAGCAGTTTGTGCAACTAGTTGCAAAAAGATTTTCAGCACAGTCCAGTTGTACGTTTATCCAACGAGGCTTGCCGAGTTGGATACATAGGGGAAACTGGACACACATGATCCCCACTTTTAGTTTCGGATCCTTCTCGATTTAAAATGCTTTAATTTATATGATTTAAGATGGACTTGATAAACAAGTTAATTAAGTATTCAAAAACATCATTGGAAAAAAATATTTTTCCATGAAAGTTATCAAAAATCGATTTTTCTAAAAGATAGAAAATTTGCCATTTTCAAAACTTGAGGGAGACTTGATCCCCATATCGGGGGGAATTGACCCCTTTATGAGGTGAACATATTTAGGTTCTTTCAAGTGTGATAAAAGGCAAAATTGTTTTATTTACAAATCCCAACAATTCTTCATAGTCCAACGTAAAAGCAGTCGTGCAAAAATTACAAATATTGTTGGTATTGAGTAAGGCAAGTATTTTGATTCTCTAATAGAGTAACACTGACAATTATCAACAAAGTTGGCATGCTGATGATCATTTTTGCAATCAATCCACTCCACTGAAAGGCAGATTACGACAACCATGATATTTCCAAGAGGGTCTCTCTGTTTGGCTGATACAGTTATGATACAAACACTGGATAACCGATACATAAATATTAGATATATCTTTGTTGTTTAAAAATATAATTATCCTGTTTCTAATTTTAAAAATAAACCGCACTTCAAGACCCATGGCTAGTAATAAATATCCCAGATTGCCTATTTCGGAACCAACAAAAAAGGTCTGTGATGGATCTCGATCGCCAGACTACTACCAATACCAAGACCATGATCATACCAGGCTGGTGACTTCATACATCAATGTGGTACTGTCGCATGTTTTAAATATTACATTTACGTGTATATTATTAGTACACAAATGAGATTTCTTCTAAAATACTGAATAGAAATGGTAGGATTAGCCAATTGTTAGAAGTTTTTTAAGAAGACAGACAGGAAGACTTGCGATAAAATACGATGAAAATAATTATTCTGAATAAACTTACCCTATTTAAAAGGGATAGTACAATTGATCTACTATTCTAACAGTACTGATTTTACACCCTATGATTTGGGAGTAATTTCAATACATTATTTAATCGAAGATTGAACATTATGTTAATTAATTTACTCGTATTTAATAAAACTAACTAAAACTAATCAAAGTTACAGTTCACTCCTGACTACCTTACCGGTAGGACGCGCGCGTTGTTGCTTTTATCGGGTGTTGTGAGTGCAACTTTTGTTTCGATTTCAACCAGCTGCCCAGAGAGTGGACTGTATTGTTGTGGAACAAAGAACGAACAATAGTACAAGTGGTTGATCTTGTTTTTTTTGTGGTTCTAAAAAGATAATAGAAGGCATCTAGGTGCCATATTCAGCGTGATGGCCTCGGGATCGTCTCCTGGGGCAGAAGCTGGATATATTCCCCCGAATTTGTATGGGAACACGGGATGGGCAAATGCAGGCATGGCCGTAAATCGATCGGTGGATGGCAGTTTTGCGGGCAGGCGTCTACCAGAATGGATGGATCCGGTGAATGGAGAGTTATCCATATGGTTTTAGGCCATTTGGCCGAACGGTCATTAGGCCGTATTAGCAAAAAGAAGGAAAATTGAAAAATGAGAAATGCTTTCTTCACCTTACCCCTTCTTCCTTCTCCCTTCTTGCTTCTTCCTTCTTCCATCTGTTTTCTTTTCCCTTCTTTATTTTTCGCTCTTCCTTCTTGCTCCTTCTTCTATGCTATTTATTTCTTCTCCCTTCTTTCTTCTTCTTTCTGCATTCCTCTTCCTTATTTCTTCCTTCATTCTTCTTCTTTCTTGGTTCTTCCTTCTTCTTTCTTCTTTTTTCTTCTCTTCCCCACCCTTCTTCTTTCTATTTTCTTCTTCTTGTTTCCTTATTCTTTCTCCTTTCTTCTTTCTTCCTTCTTCTTTCCTTCTTTTTTTATTCTTCTTTCTTTTTTTTCTTTTTGCTTTTTTTTCTCTTTTTCCTTCTTCCTTTTCTCTTCTTCTTCACAATTATTCCTTCTTACTTCTTAATTTTTCCTTCTTCGCTTTTTTTCTCCCTTTTAACTTCTTCCTTCTTCCTTATTCTCATTCCTTATTCCTTCATTCTTCTTTCTTCCTTCTTCCTTCCACTTCTTGCTTCTTTTTTCTTCCTTCTTCCTTCATTCATCTTTCTTCCTTCCTCCTTCTTCATTCATTCATCTTTCTTCCTTCTTCTTTCTTCCTTCTTCCTTCTTCCTTCTTCCTTCCTTCCTCCTTCTTCCTTCTTCCTTTTTTCCTTCTTCCTTATTTCTTCTTCCTTCTTCCTTCTTCTTTCTTCCTTCTTTCTTCTTCCTTCTTCCTTCTTACTTCTTCCTTTTTACTTCTTCCTTCTTCCTTTTTTCCTTCTTCCTTCTTCCTTCTTCCTTCTTTCTTCTTTCTTCTACCTTCTTCTTTCTTGCATCTTCCTTCTTCCTCCTTCCTTCTTCCTTCTTCTTTCTTCCTTCTTCCTTCTTCCTTCTTCTTTTTACTTTCTTCCTTCTTCCTTCCTCTTTCTTCCTTCTTCTTTCTTCCTTCCTCTTTCTTCCTTCTTCCTTCTTCTTTCTTCCTTCTTCCTTCTTCCTTCTTCCTTTTTCCTTCTTCCTTCTTCCTTCTTCCTTCTTCGTTCTTCGTTCTTCCTTCTTCTTTCTTCCTTCTTCCTTCTTCCTTCTTCCTTCTTTCTTCTTCCTTCTTCCTTCTACCTTCTTCCTTCTTCCTTCTTTCATCTTCCTTCTTTTTTCTTCCTTCTTCCTTCTTCCTTATTCCTTCTGCGTTCTTCGTTCTTCCTTCTGCGTTCTTCCTTCTTCCTTCTTCCTTCTTCTTTCTTCCTTTTTCCTTCTTACCTCTTCTTTCCACCTCTCTTCTTCCTTCTTCTCTCTTCTTCCTTCTTTTTTCTTCTGTTTTTCGTTTTCTTTCTTTTTTCTTCCGTTTTCTTCCTTCTTTCTCCCGTCTTCCTTCTTTCTGATTCTTTCTTTCTTCTTCCATCTTCCTTCTTCCTTCTTCCTCACTTCGCACAACTCGTTTCTCACTCCCCAGTTCTCATTCGGCCTAATGACCATTCGGCCTAATGGCCTTCGGCCTTATGACCTTCGGCCTATCGGCCTTCGGCCTAATGACCCAGCATCTATCCATATTGGTTATGGCCCCGGTTGAAGGAAATACGTTACCAGATAATCCATGGCTGATCAGCAGAAGCATTGAGAAAGCGGTTGGTCCCATCGAAGACGCCCGGCCTGAAGCCAAAGGTTCAATATACATCCTAAAGGTTAGGCAAGCCAAGCAAGTACATAAGTTACTCAACCTCAGCGAATTAGTTGACGGGACGAAAGTGTCAGTTGGGTTTCACCAAACCTTGAACGTAAGGAAATGCACGGTATCATACCCGTATGGCAGGGGTGCCCAACGTACGGCCCGCGGACCGGATGCGGCCCGTGGCTCCATTTTTTGTGGCCCGCGGCGTGTATTTAAGAAAAAAATACTTCATAACCGGCCCGAAAGCTTTTCAATCTGGCACGAAAAGCTCCTTCTTATTATTTATTGATAAATACTGATTAAAAAAAATCTGGGCAAGCGCGGATTCGAATAATGCAGCATGAGCCAGTTTTGCTGTTAATGAGACTTTGGCCATACGGATAAAACCTTTCCATGACGGAGAACTTGTTAGGGAATGCATATCGGCTGTTGGTGATATCGTGTGCTTAAAAGAAAAAGCTTTCTTAAGTAGTACTAGTTTCTTGTAAAGCACGATGAAAAGTTAAAGTTCTCACAGAAGATTGGAAAAATAGGTTACGTGACAAGCCTCCTGCTTCTGATTCTGCCTGCTTGCAATCAATGAAAATTTTTAATGTAAAAACAAGGCACTTGTAGCTGTCATCATATGGGGAATTTATGATCATCTTTAAATCACAGAAGAATTAGCAGCTTCGATACCAGTGAATTAAACGATTATCGGTATTAGACATGAGGAAATGTGTTAAGACTCGTATGAAGCAGCTTGAACTCTTCTTTGAAAACTTAAGGCCTAACAACTGATGGAGCTCCGCTAATGACGGGAAAAAAGACGGACGTTGGGACCCTTGAAAATTGAACCAATTTCCCTTGTAATAAGATGAGTTTGTACAATCCCATTGAATTCCACCACTTAATTGTATCTTGACAGATACGTATTTCGACTTCAACAGTAAGACCGTCTTCAGTGTCTCGTACTAGACTCTTGCGACATTCGATCACCGATTGTAAAATTAATATGCTTCGAGTTTTGGAAAGAAGCCAACAATTCCATGTCCTATTACGTAAAATGAACAAGAAAATTAGCACACAAAAAAGATCGTTCAAACGCAATAATTGCATGTTTAGTTTTTCTTTTAAAATGTTTTAGCCATTCTGTAAAACTAAATGCCATTTTAAAAAAAAATATTTTTCTTTGATTATTTTGATTTTTTTTTATCTGTGTACTAAAAATATGTTGTGATTTTAAATGTATTTTCATGCACATATTGGAGCATGCAAATAAACGTAACCATTCAATCCAACTCACTATTCTTTTAAATCGAAATAAATGTAAACGGTGCTTGCTAATAAAATTCAATCAAGTTTAATAGAATATCGAATGTTAATTCGTTTGATGGGATAAGCTGCAATTTTACACGTCGTTGAATTTCTAAAATTATTTGCTGTGTATAAGTATTTCCTGGCCCGCCAACACCCGAGCAACACACATGTTGTAAATCAGTCTATTATACTCATATACGACTAAATTTGGTCACATATGAGTTATTTCAACCAAATCAACGTGAATTGTGCTGCTAGGGCAAGTGGTCATTCTGAAAATTGGCCCGTGGCTTGAAAAGGTTGGGCAGGCCTGCCGTATGGACTGTCGATCGTCGATGTCGGACAACGAAATGTTGAATTCAAACGGTTCCTAAGGAAGGATCTGAAAAATAAAGATAACCTGATACCTACGTCAACTTGCCTCATTACGGTTCAAGAAACTACGATTCCAGAGTTCTTCCACTTCGGTTATATTAGGGTCAGGACTCGACCGTTTTATCCAAGCCCTCTACAATGTGCGAATTGTCATCGATTCTCTCACATGAAGCGCAACTGCAAAGAAAAGCAAATCTGCGCGGAATGCTCACTAGAGCATGAGCCTAAAACACCTTGCCTGGCTGTTGCCCATTGCATAAACTGTAAAAGACCGCATAGCTCTCGAGCAAGTGAATGTTCGGTGAAAAAAGCGGAAATGTGTATAGTACGCATAAAGATTGACGAAGATGTATCATATCCAGGAGCTCGAAGACTTTATGATTCGCGACTGAAAAATTCATGTGTCCAAGAGAGACTTGAAACCCTAAAGTGGACCATTTACTGAAAATGCTAAAACAGAAGGATGAAGAAATCGGAAAATTGAGGCAGCTACTTGAGAAGCTGATTAACGAAGTCGCCGACCTGAAGAAGTAGAAAGCAGTAAATATGACAAACAGGATATAAAAAGCACAAAAAGGCGATCTAATTCGAACCCAACCTCTCCAAATGCAAACCGTATGGCACCGCCAACAAAGAAACTACTTGAGCACGGCATAAACTCGACCAAAATTGACTCTGGCGCACCGCCTCAGGCTAAGATGATGGAATTCGAACGGACAGACATATTCGTGATATTAACTAAAGCTAAATTTCACTAACTAATCGTAAGTCTACCTTCCTACCTCACAAAACACACATTCGATCTCTCCACTTTAAAAAAAAGTAATAACACCTCACATCAACAATCTAACTCCAGTTTTGAAACAGGTAGACTACAAATATGTTCTCAACTACCACAAGTAACATCCAAAACTCTCGCATTACAATGGAACCTAAGGGTGTACCGTGCAAGAAAAGCCGAACTAGCTCATCTAATTAGCATACACCAACCATACGTTGTGTGTCTACAAGAGACAATATGCACTACCATCTGTCCAAGCTTCTCTCCTGACTATACCTTTATATGCAAACCACCCACCCAGCAAACTGGGTGCGGTGGAGTAGGTATTGGATTTCTGAAAGACCTACAATTCATGGTAGTACCGCTACAAACTAACGATCGCTGTAACGGTATAAGTTCCAACTACGAAGACTTTTGTTTCATTATATATACCCCCTTCACAAACATGATTGTTTGAAAGAAGAATTATTTAAATTGGTTGAGTAACTTCCCAAATCGTTTATAATTATGGGTGATTTCAATGCGCATTCTAAAATTTGGGAAGGTTCGAATACAGATATGAGGAGGCGTATAGTTTTCTCCATGTTGGGTCATTATGACCTAGACCTTTTGAATAATGGGTCACTTCTCTTAGCTTAGCTAATGCTGCACAGTCATCGGTAGATTTGACAATCTCCTCGGAACCTTGCTCTAGCATTCTGTGGCAAGCTATGGATGATCAGCATGGAAGTGATCATTTTCCTATTGTATTGAAAACACCTTCTACCAGTATATCTCAGAGAACAATTCGTAAATGGAAATATCGTGATGCTGATTGGAAAGAATATCAAAACAGAATCTCATTGGTTTTGAACCCTGATATAACTTATTCGGGAGAGGAAATTACAGACCTGATTTACAATGTTGCTTTATCTTGCATTCCACAAACATCCGGTAGATTAACAGGGAAGAGGGTTCCATGGTGGAACAATGAAATGGCTACTGCGATAAAAACGTAGAAAGGCCTTACGTTCTTTACGTAGGATGGGCGTTAGAGTGATTCAAATTTTGACTTTTTTGCTCCCCCATGCTTAAACGATTGCATTTGCCTTTTTATTAACCCACCTAAATTTTTAGCTAATTTGGAAGTAAATTGAGTGAGCACGCGCGGTTTGAAGTTTGTATGAAAATTGCTATGAAAACAGTAACTTTCATGGAAAATCGTTCCCCAACGCTTCCCTTCAAGCTCTAAAAATATATGAGTACATCGGACACATGAGAAATTTTACAAGGAAACAGGTCGTCTTTGTTGCGAAACGATTTGATGGTCACAAGAAAAGTTATTAGGGAAATACTGAATCGTGGGAAATTTAATTTAACACGTAAAAGAATAACATCAATATCAATAATGAGCATTTTTGTTTTCTTCATAACTTTGCTTCCAAACGAGAAATCGCTTCGCATCAACAACTGTCTTTCAGCTTGTTAAGTATTCTTTGTAGGCAATGTGTTGATTATATTTAAATAGTTCATGGGCCACCTCACGGAACGGTCTTCCACATAAGGGTCAGTTTTCACAGTAATTTCCATACAAACTTCAAATGACGTGTGCACAATCAAATTACATCCAAAATTGCTAAAAATTTAAGAGGATTATTAAAATGGCAAATGCAATCGTTTAAGCATCGGGGGGCAAAAAAGTCAAAATTTGAATCACTCTAATGGGCGTGGATGACCCTCGAACTCCATCAGCTGGACAAATTTTGTCGAAAGTATAAATAGTGATGCTTCAGCATCTGATATTTGGAGAAAAGTTGGTGCTTTACAGAGCCGATACAGAGTGCATAAATTTCACATTAATGCCGATGGCACCGCCACCGACAACCCAAGCGAAATAGCCGAGATTCTAGCCGACCATTACATGTCTGTCTCTAATCCTAATACACCCCAACACAGCCTCCCTTCATGTGAGTCTCCATATAATAGTGTTGATCAGGCGGTTATTGTAACCGAATCCGATGATATATCTGAAATTAATCGTGATTTCACGCTAGATGAATTGAGTTGGGCCTTGGGTAAATGTAAAAGGAAAGGAACTGGAATAGATGAGATAGGATATCCCCTTCTAACAAATTTGCCTTTGAAAGGAAAATGCTCCTTGCTGGCAACGCTAAACCAGGTATGGAAATCTGGTGAAATTCCACATATAGTTGGAAAAATTCAATTATAATTCCGATTCTTAAGGCTAATCGGAGAGCAAGGAATCCAGAAGATTACCGACCAATCTCATCTTCTTCTTCTTCTTATTGGCATTACATCCCCACACTGGGACAGAGCCGCCTCGTAGCTTAGTGTTCATTGAGCACTTCCACAGTTATTAACTGCGAGGTTTCTAAGCCAGGCTACCATTTTTGCATTCGTATATCATGAGGCTAACACGATGATACTTTTATGCCCAGGGAAGTCGAGACAATTTCCAATCCGAAAATTGTCTAGACCGGCACCGGGAATCGAACCCAGCCGCCCTCAGCATGGTCTTGCTTTTTTGCCGCGCGTCTTACCGCACGGCTAAGGAGGGCCCCCGACCAGCCTCATTAATAAACTGTATTGCTAAGGTACTCGAAAGACTGGTTAACAGGCGGTTAGTATACGACTTAGAAGAGAGGGGACTTTTACATCCTATGCAATTTGTATTCCGCGCAGGTCTTGGAACGGATGTTTATTTTGCTGAACTGGAAGCGTACAGAGATACTCCCTGGAAAGAGGGCAAACATTGTGAATTTCTCAGGGGGAGAAGGCGGTGCACTGAATCCCTACCCCAACATGTGCGACATCTGGATTTGGTTCTAAACTGTAAACAACAGTGTTAATTCTCTACCACCTTTTTGATATGGCGAGGCAATTTTGCACACTTTTGTTTTCGATATTCTATTATTATATCTAATTATGTGAAAGATTTGAACATCTTATGATTTTTTATAGGCATGGTCAAGTGAAGTCCTTCGTCCACTTCGCGGTTAAGTCAGAAAAATTATCCACTGTTAGCTTTAACGCTATTTATGAAAATCACGCATAAAATTTTATCTCTAGAATATTTGATTTGGCACCCAAGTACAGGGTTGTTACGACTAAGCGGATTTCGCGATTTTCGCGGATTTTGCGGTTTTCGCGGATTCGGCGCGGATTTACATAACGATTTCAGGACTTTGTGCGGATTTAGGTTTAGGAGTATTTAAACAAATGAAATTCTATATCTAAGGACGTTTATTTGAAAATTAGTTTTATGTCTATCTAGATGGGCTTTATTCTCGTTAGCAAATGTTTTCGAGAACAAAATTAACGTTTGTAGTTATTTACTAACATCATTTTTCGGATATTAACAAACCCTATTTGAATTCCATGGTTACACCCTTGAGCATTGATTAAACAATTGTTATGAGGAGAGGGGCGCCACTTGTTGTCATTTTTTAACCATTCTGAAGCATGGCGCATTCAAAACATGTCTGTTGAAGGACATGAACACCCGTCTTTTAAGTGATTCCGCAGAAATTGTTTTTGATGCTGATTTTGAAAAAAAAATTTGTTGAAAATTTTTGAAAATGTTTTCCCGGAAGAGTTTTTGCAGAGATTCCCGAAAAATTCCCGCAAGAATTCACGTTGCGATTTCCTTCGAAGTTTATTTAGCTATGATCACAAGAATTTCTATGAAACGAAAATAAAAACAGCAGATTTTTTGGAAGTTTTTCAGCAGGAAGTCACCAACCAATTTCTGTTAGAATTTCCCAAGCGATTTTTGTAGGAATTAATTAGGGGTGTCCACATACAGCTTCCGAAAATTTCCTGCATGCTGTTTTTGAGGAATTCACAAAAAAATATGAAAAAATGAAATTCCGCATAAATTTCCGGGGAACCTTTTGCGAGAATGGAGAAATTTCCACAGATGTTCTCGGAGAAACACCCGCAGACAATTTTGGAGCGACTTCTTCAGAAATTCCAAGAAGGACCATCTAGATGAGTTGTTATATCAACTGCTTTTTCCTTAATCCTATTTTCAATTTTGTACAAACATGTGTAACGTTGAAGTTAAAACATAAACTTAAAATCAGTAATATTATAAAAACGAACTCGAAAAAAGACGTTCACTAAATTGTTGTAATGTTCAGCGTAATATTTAACATTGATATTTAAGGTGTATTTGCTAAGAATTTAGTTTTGGATCGCGCGGATTTGGCGCAGAATGGATTTTCATGTCGCGCGGAAATGGCGTGGATTTGATTTTAGTCGACGAGGATTTGGCGCGGAAAATATTTCAGGATCTCCGTAACAACCCTGCAATTTCTATCCCGAAGGGAATTGAAAGCTTTGATATTGGCTCTCTGAAGAACCGTTTGTTTTTTGCACATACAAGCTGCATCATGTGGCTTTTCTTCAGCCTGTCTCGGCTCATCACCGATGCCGGCCGGTCTCGGCTCGACTCTGCTGCTGCTGTCGGTATCTGCTCAGCATTGCTGCTTTGTCGGGTCTGTAAGGTGGACTGCTGCTGTACTGGCTAGGTTTCGGCTGATGATGGTGGATTCGATGACTTCATTCCCTGCGAAAAGGTGTGAGTACTGTTCAATCGATGATGCGGTTGCTTCGCTTGTCCCGGTCAAAATGAAAGGAAAAAATCGCGTTGCGCTATTTTATGGCTTCTCGGCAGACCCAGCGGCTGCTCATTCGCTGGTGTCTGCACCAATCAGAACGTGGTAATGGAATGATGCAAGAATTATACGGTACCCAGATTTATAGGTTCCCTTGATCTCAATGTTTTTCATTGAAAACAGTTTCATGCCTATTGAAACAAGTTTTTCGGATCTTATCAAGCATGGACATGGAAAGCATACTTGAAATCTGACGATTGAGGGGCTTACCGCAGAAATTCGTCCACTGAGACGAACGCTATTAACGTTTAAAATCTTTCAACACAGCGTAACGCGGTCGATTTGAATATTTTGAAATGACACCCGGTATAGTAAAGAGAGACGTAAGTCCTACGTCAAAACGCTTTTTGACAAAGCGTTCAGATCAGCATCGTACGGCTTCAATTACATCGCTAACCCCAATATTATTTCAAGACTGCATTATCAGGGTCCTCAATAGTATGCCAAAGTCAAATGTCAAATATTGCTTTTTTGACGTAAACTACGTCTAGGGGAAGACTCAGATACAGGGTGTAAAACTGAAATTTCCAAATTCGAGACCGTCACGAAATTAGGATAGATTTCAAACGGTAATAGCGTCTTTATCTTTCGATGGATTTTCGATTTGCTTATCAATCGATTCAGAAACTCTCCAGCAATTTGCCAATTCTATTGATAATATAGATTATCAACGTTAAACTATTGAAAATGTTGTTTCTTTCCAAACCGGGTGAAAAATTCAAAAATAATCAATCCCATTAATAAATCCCCAACACGGACATCAGATTGCAGTAAGGTACGGGCCTTTTGATCCACTGCTTCATTTTCCCTGTGTATAAAAAGCCCCGTGTTTCGCGTGCGCGCGTCATTTTCATTCTGGATGTCACGACGAGTGGACCAGGGCGTCCAGAAGCAGTCCCAGCAGTCAGTGGTGCGAGTTCTCAATATCAGTGACTGAAATTTGTTGAATATTGATACCATTCCCTCTTCACATTCACTTCCTAGCAGTGAAAACTGAAAATGGTTAGCAGCAACAATCAAATATAAAGTAAACAAAAGACCTCTCTTCTCATTGCACACGCAGCCCACACTGATAGTCTATTCAGTTCACTCACTGCTGTGTGAATGCGACGGCCCTATATAAATGCATGGGTGAATACTATCACTTGAAAGACAATGACAGGAAATTTGAGCCGAATGATCATCAGCTTCAGCCCGCTGTTGGCAATCCGAGTTTGCTAAGCTACTCCTGCTTTGTCGTTCTGACTGAAAGGCACCGTCATAGGCAAAGAGGAGCAGAGAAAAATACAAAACAAAAGAATCACACTCAGCAGGCATTGTTGATAAATTGCACCACTGAGCAGCAGCACATCATTTTCATCCGTGACCCATCTTCGGCGGATCTGGCAATCGACGGTGTTCGTTGAGCCGAATCATCGGATGGCGGTCGCGCAGCCCAGTGGCTGCTGATAAGGCACATAAGTGGCAACTAATCGGTTCTTTTCAGGACCATCATTATATTTGGGAGGAAGGTTAAGTTGAAATAATTTTCCTAAAGTGCAACCGTTAGGAACTGGAAAATTCTTCGGTGAAATTTTCTAGCGTAATTCGGAGTTGTATGATTTTAGTGATTGAGAATGTTGATATTAGACGAACTTTCTTCATAGAACAAAGCATAATTGTTTGGCATCGGTAGCAGAATCATAGCATTAGTGCCGGTCCGAGCATAGGCTGTCATCGCAAGATTGCTACAGCAATTTATTCACTAATGTGGCGTTTGCAACGATTTGGATGTTGTCGGCGCAACATGAAATTTTCCCGCGAGACTAATTTTGTATTTTTCCTGTTAATTGAAAAAGAAATCGGTTCCGAGATGAACTTTATTCAAAGCGCAACGCTAACGTCGGTAGTTGAATCCCAAGCAAGTATCGGAAGGAGACCATGCAAACAATTGATTCGCATTATGACTGAAAAAAAATGTATGGCGTCAGTATTGATGTTTGCTACAGATTTTTTGACGTAAACTTCGTCTAAGGGGAAGACTCAGATACAGGGTTTAAAACGGAAATTTCCAAATTCGAGACTGTCACAAAAAATAGGATAGATTTCAAACGCTAATAGCGTCTTTATCTTATTTTCGACATTTGCTTATCAATCGATTCGGAAACCCTTCAGCAATTTGCCAATTCTTTTGATATTATTGATTATCATTGAATGCTTTTTTTTCTACAACAAATATGATTTTGAAAAAGTATCACCGGCGCGTGCTTACTCGCAATCTACATGCTGATACATTTACAGTTACATCAAACAACTGAAAACCGAAATACGCCACTCCAAAGTTACGAGGTGACAATGTTAGAAAGAGACAAAAGATTGGAAAAATAACACGGTGTGTAGTGCCTCCCCGAGTCACCTTAAGGCAAGATCCTTTAATTACGTAACGCAAAAATTTGGCATTTTCAACCCTCCCTCCCCCCTATGTCACACTTTTTGTGTGAAGCATCTAAAAAATATGTATGGGTCGTCACACTTCGCCAACCCCCCCTCCCCCTCTAAGCGTTACGTAATTTGTGGACGCTCCCAAGAGCCACTTTCATTGATGGTAGCCGATCGTTAGTACTTCATATCAAATATCATATCATATCATAGCATATCAAAGAATATTGTGGCCAAATTTCATAAAATTTGGTCAACAAAAACCCCCCCGACAATAATAGAACAAAACCTGCCAAAGCCGTCATTCCTCCTACATCATACAAGAAAATTTAAACTGAGCGCTGCTAATGTTAATGACCGCGCGACCCACACCATCGCCGGGAATAAAATTTCCGGTAGGAGCTCCGCCGATGCCGAAGGTGATACCACAGTCTGCTCTCCGCGACATCTCGAACGAAATGCCTCACGCGCGCGGAAGAGCTGCTTTCTTGTAATCAATAAAGTTGAACCTGTAGCCACGCCCCTTTGGTGAGTGTTTGACGGTTACACAATATTTGCAGTCATACCGGACAACAAAGAGGCGGGACTAATGAGCCATCTTTATTGATTATAAGAAAACTGCTTTCCCGCGCGCGCGTGGCTTATTCCAGTTCGAGACAGCAGCGCGTACCGACGTGTTTTTTGTTCGCGCATGAAAAAAAAATGAAAATTTCCAAATTGGGGACCGTCACGAAATCATGTAAGATTTCAAAAAGGTAATGGCGACTTTATCTTTCGACGGATTTTCGAGATTTTGTTATTAATAGATTCGGAAACTTTCCACCAATTTGCTAATTGTATTAAAACTATTCATTATCAACGGCAAACTATTGAAAATGTTATTTCTTTCCAAACCGGGTGAAAAATTCAAAAATAATCAATCCCGTTCATAAATCCCCAACACTAACATCAGATTGCAGTAAGGTACGGGCCTTTTGATCCACTGCTTCGTTTTTCCTGTGTATAAAAAGCCCCGTGTTTCGCGTGCGCGCGTCATTTTCATTCTGGATTTCATGGAAAGCGGACCAAGGCGTCCAGAAGCGGTCCTAGCGACAACGGCTGTGGTGGCGCGGATGAAAATTTTTCGTTCGATAGTGGTGGCGGTCGTGACAACAGCAGTACATCTTTACATCCGTGTTACAAGCAGCATTTTTGGATCTGGCAATTAACGGCGTGCGTAGAGCCGAATCATCAGATGGATGTCGCGCAGTCCAGTAGTTGTTGTTGGTGATGCACATAATTGGGAATGAATCGGATCTTTTCAGAACCACCATTATGTTTGGGAGAAAGGTTAAGTTGAAATAGTTTGTCTATAGTGCAACCGCTAGGAACTAGAAAATTTTTCATTGAAATATTCTAGCGTGATTCTGAGCTCAATTATATGATGTTTGTCTAGCACTTAACTACTCTTCTTGCTGTGGATTTAATTTTGAACAATGATTCAGTGATTGATAAGTGATTGAGAAAGTTGATATAATACGAACTTTTTTCATAGAACAAAGCATAATTGTTTGGTATCGGTAGCGGAATCATAGCATTACTGCCGGTCCGAGCGCGCGTCAGAAGGAGAAGCTGCAAATATGTATTCGCATGGATGGAAATAAAACCTTAAGCAAGTAGCAGGCTACCTACTAGAATTATAATCTTGATGGGAAATTTCACTTGACTGTTACTGCTATCCACGCGAATAATTATCGGCAGCGTCTTTTTATAACGCGCGCTTGTGATTCTGCTACCGATGGAAAACAATCTGCCATCACCAAGCAATCAGGTCTTACTTTGAACAAAATTCATCTCGCCTCAAGTTGAGACTTAAGAGCTACTTTCTCTGATTGTAGCCAATCATTAGTACTTCAGACAAGAAAATTTAATCTGAGCGCGAACGACCGCATGAACCACACAAACGATCGTTATTTGAAATATTACTAATATTGACCATCTCGACATAATCAGAATGCATTTCATCGATTTTAATATTGTTGATTCAAACCTTCTAAAATAAGAATTTTTGACATTTTTGCTCAGTTTCAAATTTTGTACAAAGTTTACAACATGAGGATCTGATATTCCATACAGATAATAGACTTTTCAATAGCTTTCTTTGTATTACATATGTTGATGGAGGGATTTCTGCAAGTGCTGTTTTCAGAAGTGTGCTGTATTGGGAGGTGTCCGGCGCTGGGGGATCTCCCCTATATATTTATTTTGAACAATCTTGTGTTTTCAACTCGGTTTAATTAATAAACCAATAAACCAGAATGTTATCACGCTTAGCAAACATTTAATTATTTAATGGCAATGAAAGTAATTCTAAAAAAAAATTTAAAAATTCAAATTACTTGGACTTGGACATATTGCGACGACGATTTCGATACTTTGCAGAAAAATTGATCAAAGATGACATACCTACGATGCAAATAGGAATGAGGAAATATTTTTGTAGTATATGAAAATTGACTATTGAAATTGATTCGATTTTCATATTTTCTGGAAAGGGCCACAAGTGGGTCTGGAGGGGGCCAGGCCCCCTCTGGTCCCCCCTTATTTACGCCAATGCCCACGATGAAGTCTGTATGTGACAAAAAGCCTCAAAATACCATGATACAAACATAAAATCTACTTTTAGGGACATTTTGAGGTTTTGACCACCCTTTGTTCTAGAGCGAACCACTGTGCAGCGCATTGCCAGCTTTCCAGGTGGCCTTACCACGCCCTATGTCCTCGGAAGGTAGGAAGGGTCGACTTCGCGCCTGCTTCCCTCTGCATGACTGGTATCACGAATGATGATGCCGCGTACACCCCAAATTGACCTCTCTGTGATAGGGCCTATTCACCAACAGAGGGACTTGCCGACGCGGTGCCTACGCCTGCCCCAGCCTTGACGAGGACCCCTTTCCGTCCTCGGGCTTGGAACCCGCCCGGTTGACCGTTTCCTCTGAACCTGCGCACACCGGACACTCGGGCGAGGCCGAGTATCCGAACCGGTGTAGGTACTGTCTGAAGCATTTCCCCATGGCACCTTTTGACCCACGTACCTATCTCCGGTATCATCCTATGTGTCCATCTACCCTTAGTGGAACTGTCCCACGCATGCTGCCATTTGACCATTGAGGCCAACCTGACAGTCCTACGGATGCCTCTCGTGCCGCGCATTTCGAAGCACTCTATGTCTTCACCGATAACGATGTCAATAGGCATCATACCGGTGATGACGCAAAGTGCATCGTGCGACACGGTACGGTACGCGCTCGCAACTCTTAGGCACATGGGCCTATACGTACTTTCTAACTTCGTTTTGTAGCAGTTAATACGCAGGGCCGTGCCCTAAGCTGGCTCCCCATACCTCAGTATGGACAGAGCGACGCTAGCCAGAAGCTTGAGCTTGCTGGCATAAACCGCAGAGCTATTGGACATCATCCGGGACAATGCCACTATAGCTGTGCAGGAACGCTTGCAGGCGTTATTGACGTGGCTACCAAAGGTTGATGGAGCGTTCTGAGGTGACCGCGCAGTTGCCTGCCCTTATCACCGCTTGTTGCTCCGACTTTCGGTTGTTAACAACAACCACCCCAGTCTTGTGGTGAGCCAGTTCTAACTTCCTGGAACTCATCCACTCCTCCACAATTGCGATCGAGTGGGCTGCAGTCAACTCCACCTCTTCGATCGATTCGCCGTAGACCTCCAGCGTAATATCGTCACCGAAGCCGACGATTACCACGCCCACCGGGAACTTCAACCTCAAGACACCGTCGTACATGACGTTCCATAACACCGGACCCAGTATAGAACCTGACGGAACCCCTGAGGCTATATCAACGCACTCCCTACCCGCCTCCGTGTCGTATACCAGTACTCGATTCTGGAGGTAGCTTCCGAGAATCTTATACAGGTACTCGGGAATTCCAAGACGCAGGAGCGCATCTGCAATAGCTGCCCAACTGGTATTATTGAAAGCATTCCTCACGTCGAGAGTCACTACTGCACAATAGCGAACTCCCCTCCTCTTACGCTGGATAGCTATCTCCGCAGATTTGATAACCGACAAGATACGGTCGACTTACCCTTTCGGAAACCACACTGGTTACTCGATAGACCATCCGCACCCTCAGTGCGTATCAACAACCTGTTGAGGATGATCTTCTCGAGCACCTTCCCCACCGTATCAAGCAGGCATATTGGTCTACATGCCGATGGATCCCCCGGTGGTTTTCCCGCCTTTGGCAATAGGATCAAGCTCTGTCTTTTCCATGCTTCAGGGAAGACTCCCTCGTCCAGGCATCTCTGCATGACAGATCTGAACATCTCGGAAGCCTCAGCAATTGCCGCTTTGATGGCCAGGTTCGGAATACCGTCCGGTCCTGGCGCCTTACCTACACTAAGGAACTGTGCAATCCCCGCAAGTTCCGCCACAGTTACTCTTCCCTCGTCGGCCACCCTGTTCCCTGGCAGCTCCACAAAGGGAGGCCAGGGACTTGGTTCGTAACGTGGGAAAAGCTCCGCGATGATCCTCTCCAGCATCTCTGGAGACCGCTCTGTAGGGGCCCGCGTGTCGTGGCCACAACGACCCTATAGGCGTCACCCCATGGATTCGCGTTGGCACTTTGACACAGGCCCTCGAAGCAGGCTTTTTTGCTTGATCTAATCTCAGTCTTCAGAGCGTTTCTAGCAGCCACGAACGCCACCCGTCGTTCAACATGCACCTCTTCTCTGCGTGCTCGCTGCATCCGCCTCCTTGCCCATAGGCAGGCGCGGCGCAGGTTCGCAATTGCTTGAGTCCACCAGTAAGCCGGTGGCCATACCTAGGGTGGACTTTCCTAGGCATGGTGGCATCGCATGCACGCAAGAGCGGGAGGAGTGGCAATATTTCAACGCGCTGGTTCGTCAACTCAGGCCGTTTCTAACGCCATTGCGAAGCTCAATGAAAGCTATGACCCAGCATTGAGTGTAGCAGACGAATATGGGGACTGCTGTGCTGCAGAGGTTTCGATCATGGAAACCCGCACGTTACTGTTTGCGGTATATATTTCACCAGGTATAATCAAATAGTTGTTGTGTTTGTATTTAAGTATGTTGCATTAAATTTTGAATATTTACTAGGTACTGTAGGGATTGAGAGGGGTATGAGTAAATATATTGACTGAATAAGAGGGCATATAGTCATGAGCACTAGATGCGAGAGGTGACAGTTGAACGAAGTGTGTATTCAGTTTTGTGATGTGGAAGCAGTAGTGCTTCGGAGCTGCTGCGGATCGAGCAGCAGCTGGAGACGGCTGATTCGAATGCAGCTGTCTCCTAAGGACACGACAGGTGCCACCCTGAAGCAAAAGAAATATTTCTTAGTACGCAACCTCATAAAGTACACCCATGTTGCCATGCCCGTGGTAGACTTTAACATTGATGTGACGAAAGAGGAGAACAGAGATTTCATCTGGTTCATGAAGCAGTTTCTCTATCTGGATTGTGCTTCGGATCCAACTATAGCGACTACTCTGGGTGGCACATGTCTCGATCTAACGTTAACCCGGAACGTAAGTGTGGAATGCAGGAGATACTGCACGTACTTCTCCTACCACCGGCCTACTTTGTCGATTCTTGCGGTGTCTCGAGGTAAAACTAATGATTTAGAATTAAACATAGTTCTCTTCATCAGTTATGTTATTTTATTCTAGAACCGATGCCATCCCAGTGAAGTGAATTAAAGTCACTGATCGTCGTTGTTCCGCTAGTTCATCTGCCGAAACGTTGAATGACCAATCTTTGACATCAGCCGTACAGTCCGTAGCAAAAATAGATAATTGCTCCTGAAAATGTAGCTTGAGTAATTTACATTTAGATCATAATGTATTTAATATGAAACATTCTTTCCGTTTTGTTTTTTTCTTCGTTTTCTACAGAATCAGCCCAACGGGACCACGGCGTACATCACTTCAAAAGGCTTCAATCCAACATAAACAAACGGCCCTTTTCAAGGCCACCAAATATTCATGGAGAAAGTTGTTGTTAAGGCTGTTGTTTACCGATCTTCTATTTCTTTAATACTCTGCTTATAGTTATAAACCGAAATGAGTTTATAGTTCCAATCGGGTTTTCGCCCATTTATTTCCAGGATATGCGACATGCCGAGGATATTCCAACCCAGATTAAATTTACAGCCTCATCTTCGTGAATCAGCACCAAGGAACATTTTCAGAATTTTAAAATAAAAAATAATCCTAGGTCCAATTGGCGGTCGTGTCTCGGATACAACCTTCTACTTTTTATCAATTATCGATAAAAAAATAATTAAAAAATCAGTATTTTCATATGAATACTAAGAAGCGTTGACGGTACGGTCCCCGATTTTCGCAATCGTAAAGTGTCCCCAATATAGAAAAGACAGACGTAGTCCTACGTCAAAACTCAAATCGATTTTATTCGAATCATTTGGCTCGCGTTTCTAATATTGAAACATTGACGCTTTGCAGTTTGGAGTGCTTTTAATATTCGCACATGAATTAAATAGGGTAACGGGATGTAATGTTAGGCCTGGATGCAACGTTGGCTCATCATGCAAATTAATCAATAATTCAACAAAAATACATCGTTTGCAAAGAGATATTTGTCAATGCTTCTTTGAAAAAGTGTATCAAGCCGACTTTATTTATTCAACGCAAGATTTATGCTATGCTTCAACTGATAAACGCAATATCAACTGATAAACGCAACCTGTGTGAAAAATTGCTTTGACTCGGATTGTTAACAATCACTCAAGTAGGCAGGCAGTGCAAGAGATGTTTCATTTGCACAATAAAGTAGTATTTGAAATGGACTTACTTATTTTCGCATATTAGATGAACGTGAAGACGCGCGGCTACAAAGCAAGACCATGCTGAGGGTGGCTGGGTTCGATTCCCGGTGCCGGTCTAGGCAATTTTCGGATTGGAAATTGTCTCGACTTCCCTGGGCATAAAAGTATCATCGTGTAGCCTCATGATATACGAATGCAAAAATGGTAGCCTGGCTAAGAAACCGCGCAGTTAATAACTGTGGAAGTGCTTAATGAACACTAAGCTGCGAGGCGGCTCTGTCCCAGTGTGGGGATGTAATGCCAATAAGAAGAAGAAGAAGAAGATGAACGTGTAACAATCACATTATTTTGGCATTCATATTAAATTCACTATTTTCATTAGTTTAGTGACACAATTATCCAAAACTTTTTGACATAGGACTACGTTTGTCTTTTCTATATTGGGGTACACTTTACGATTGCAAAAATCAGTGACCGTCACGAAAATATGATAGACTTTAATCTTTAACATGTCAGCCGTTTCTCGATGGATTTTCAATTTCTTTGGACCATTTGATCAAGGATGAGTCAACACTTATTTGTATTTACATGAAAATACTGATTTTTGATTATTTATTATCGAATATTGATAAACAATTTAGAAATAGGTAAGTCAACCAATCACGTATATGCTTCACTAGCACAGACATCAAAAATCAATCACTTGCGGGTTTGGATCTAATCCTCAGTTTGAACAAGATTTCACGCAAAGCGGACGCACCAAAGCGATCACAGCGGAGCGGACACATCATCACGCTGGTAACATTTTCAACGCGCTGGTAACATTTTCAACGGAAATCTATCGCATTGGTGGTGGTCCTCGGTGTGTTGCTGCAGATTATTCAACCTCATCGAACCAGCATTTTATATGAAGAAAGGGTTGACTATAAAAATAGCACTGTTGCGATCCCGTGCCACCAGTGGCGATGCTTTTATTACACTACATATTGGGAAAGCATATTGGGGAAAGCAAATTGGTTCTTCTCAGGACTAGCTTTTTCTAATCAGAAACGTTTAATTGCGGAAATGGACTGTTTCGGTGGCATCGGCGTTTGGCTTGGTTTCTGTTAGTGATTCCATCCATTCAAATTTGCTGGCTTAATTTATTGAATACAAGAAAGCTGCTTTCCGGCGCGCGACCCATTTTGATCGGGATTCTGCAAAGAGCGGTTTAACATTTTTTTTCCAACTAGGACTCTTCGCTAAAAAATGTAACGTGCCTTGTTTTGATTTGTTTTACGTAAAACCCAATTTTTTAGTAGTAGTAGTAAAATTCTTCTTTATTTAATCATTTTCTGTTCTACAATTATTATTTTTCTACATGTACAGTGCTCGGCCGGCTTGGCCCTCCAACTTCAATTTTAAATTTTCATGTTTATATTGTTATTTAAGTGTTAATATAATATATCATGACGGCCTTTAGGAGGCGCTGGTGTGTTTTTTAAAATTTGATAACCTAACTACTATGTATACTAATATTTACAATACAAAATTTGATAACCTAGATTGGAACTAGCGCCCTAATTGGAGCCTGATCCGAATGCAAGCAACGGACCCTAAACTTTTCTTTACACTCACCAAAGCGTTCATGTAAGGTTTTTATTCCGGCCAGACGGTGGACCTCGGATGTTCTTGTCCTGGGGGGGGGGGTGTTGAGGATCATCCTCAGGAATTTGTTTTGGACCCGTTGAAGTTTAAGGTGGTGGGTTTTAGCGCAGCTCTCCCAGACCGGCATGCCATATTCGATCACAGGGAGGATGATTTGCTTGTAGACAGCAAGCTTATTTTTCAGGGACAATGACGATCGGCGGTTGATCAAAGGGTACAGTAGTTTCAACAAGACGTTACACTTTATCACCGTTTTGTCAACCTGTTGCCTGAAAATAAGCTTGCTGTCGAGGGTCAAGCCAAGGTAGCCGGCCTCATTGGCCCATTCTACAGTCGTGCCATTGAGGATGATTTTACAGTCCCCAGGCGGAACAAGTTTAGGGATTTGGAGTGGGGAAAATGATGACCTGGGTCTTCGCCGCGTTGATACAGATCTTCCAGCTGGTGAGGTACTCTGTCAGGGCATCCAGGCCTCGTTGGAGTTTTGCCACTAGCGCTCTGATCACTCTACCGTTGTAGACGATGGATGTGTCATCTGCGAACAGAGACAGAATGCCGCCTTCTGGAGGTTCTGGCATGTCGGAGGTGAACAGATTGAAAAGCAGGGGCCTGAGGATACTGCCCTGGGGAACGCCTGCGACGATGTTGTGCGCATTGGAACTCGCTCCGCTGATTGAGACCCGGAATGTCCTTGCCGACAGGTAATTGTTGATGATTTTCACCAGGTAGCTGGGAAGATTGTAGCGTTGTAGTTTGTACACCAGGCCATCATGCCATACATTGTCAAATGCCTTCTCGACATCGAGTAAGGCCATGGCGGATGTTTTCGAGACAAACTTGTTCCGTCTGAGGACGTTGGTAACTCAGGTCAGTTGGTGTACAGTTGACCGACCGCGTCGGAAACCAAACTGTTCCTCGAGCAAGATGTTGAGATTTTCGGCAGACTCAAGTAACCGATGATGAATAGCTTTTTCGAATAGCTTGGATAACCCTGAGAGAAGGCTGATGGGTCGATAACTTTTCGGGGAGGAAGGATCCTTCCCAGGCTTCCGGATGGGGATGACTTTCGCTGACTTCCAGGACGATGGGAAGTAGCTAAGCCGGAGACACTGATTAAAGATCAGCGAGAGGTGCTCAAAGAACGGAGCACTCATGTGTTTGAGCTCGAGATTCAGGATGCTGTCGAAGCCTGGGGCCTTCATGTTCTTCGACGATTTGATATAGGCCGTCAATTCGTCAGCTGAGATCTCCAACTCCTCCGAGAAGTCGTTGGGAATCAAATGGATGTTGTTAGCATGCTCGTTGACAGCTGCTTCGTGTGGACTGACGATGTTCTGCCCAAGATTGTGTGAGCTGACGAAGTGACGACCTATTTCAGCGACCTTCTCTGCAGGAGTTATCAAGCGATCCTTAGAGCCATTATTGTCTAGTGGGATCAAAGGTGGAATGGGCCGAGGCTTGGATTTTAGAATTTTGGTCATTTTCCAGAACGGCTTAGCATAATCTGGGAGAGTGCGGATCTTATTCGAGAAGTCGTTATTTTTGAGGTCCACCATTCTGGCCTAGATAATTTTTGTGATTCGATTGCAGCGTGCCTTAAGCTCAGGCAGTCCAGTACGCTGAAACTGCCTGCGAGTGACATTCCGCAATCGAATCAAATCTTTGGTGAGTGTATCGATGTTTAAGGAGTTGCTTACCTGCCGAGCCGTCGGTACGTGTTGCTCTCGGGCCGCCGTGATCGCCTCCTCGATAGCGCACAGCTGGCGGTCGATACTTTCCGGCGTCTCCGGACGCACCTCGTAGTCGACGGTGTTATCGACGCACTGCTGGAAACGCTGCCAGTTCACTCGGTGGTAGTTTCGCCGTAACTGCTGGTGCCGATTGACCGAGGAGCCCAGTTCCGCCACCACCGGATAGTGATCCGAACTGAGCTCCTGGTATACAACCGGCTGCGAGACGTGGTCACTCAGGTTTGTTACGTAGAGGTCGAGCGTTGCGTGGGCACCGGACCGACTCAGCCGAGTGGGGAATCCGGGCTCAGGATCGTGTAGTGGCCTTCCTCCATGTCGTTGCTCCAGATGGTGCCGTTTCGATTGCCGCGACTGTTGCCCCAGGCTTGATGTTTGGCATTCAAGTCGCCGGCAATGATATACTGGCCTTGCCTCCGCGTCAGCTTGACGATGTCCTCCGAAGGGCAGCCGATGATCCATCGCCGGCTTTGGCTTGCGTTGGACAGTACGCCGCGATGAGCGCGATTGTGCCGACCGAAGTGGTGATTTCGACACCGATGGCCTCGATGACACTGAGCTGGAAGCTTGGAAGCAGACGACAGTTGATGTTGTAGCGAAGAGCGATGGCCACACCACCTCCCCTGGTCGGCCGGTCGAGTCGCACGATGCGGAAGTCCGGGATGTTGATGTTCACCTCCGGTTTAAGGTGCGTTTCGGTGATGAACGCCACGTCTATTTCCTTCTCCTCAAGGAAATCCTTCAGCTCGATTGTTTTGCTCTTTAGCGAGCAAGCGTTCCAGTTGACCAGGCCCACCCTAGCAGCCATTTTCAATGATGAACATGCCAAGTGTGAAGACCTGGTCGAATCGGGTTTTGCAGCCGCGCAGTCGAGTAGCGAGCTGCGCGAAGATCGGCATCAGTTGCTCCGGAGTGTACAGCGGGGCAGATTCTTCCGGTGGGACGGCTTCGTTCTCCGACTGCCGACGGAACCCAGGAGGAGGAAGCGGGGGCCATTCGCTGGTGGATGGTGCCGACGATGCTGGAGCTTGGACCGATGCAGCTGCCGCTGCCAGTCGCTTGTGCGGCTGTAGCGGTGGGAGTATTGGAATCACACGACGGGGAGCCGGGATAGCTGGAAAGTTCACCTCGTTGATTACAGGAACACGGTTCTTCTTCGGAATGGTCCTGGTGGAAGCCTTCTTCCGGATTTCCAGGAACTCGGCTCGCTTTGGGCAGCCCTTTGTGGTGGCCCGATGTTTGTCGCCACAGTTGGCGCACTTGGGATCGGCCACCTCCATTTTGTCGCACTCGTCAGTCGGATGGGGTTCGCCACACTTGTTGCAGCGCGGCTTCATGCGGCAGTTCCTGGTGCCGTGCCCGAAATTGAAGCAGTTGGTGCATTGCGTGACATCGCGGTGCACTGGCCGATATCGCTCCCAGTCAACGACGGTGTAATTTATAACGCCAACCAGCTTCAGGTCCTTCCAGGTAGTGGAGCCGTGCTCCAGATGGATCAGGTAAAGCTGGTCGCGATATTTCCTCGCCTTGTCGTGACGAGCGATCTTGTGGACGGCTACTGGCTTCAGTCCGCAACTTTCAAGCTCTGCTTGGAGCTCTTCCTCCTTCATGTCGTGAAGTCCTCGCAGCAAAGCCTTGAGCGGCTTCGTGCCGGGGTGGTCATGAGTGTAGTACTCATACTTGTGGACCTCGAGGAACTCCACGACGGATTGATGATGGTCCCTGTTGGCCGGCATCACTTTCACGCCCTCGCTGCAGAGCCGAAAAGTACATTTCAGCCTCTTAGCGATCAGCTGGCGAATTTTTGGGCGTAAATCCGGCGGATCGCCCTTCACAAACACGGGCGGGCACTTCTCCTTCCGCTCCGGTTGCACCTGCGGCAGCTGCGATTGCTACTTCTTCCTCTTTTTCGGCGGATTGCCGGCGTCATCAAGCGGCAACGGCGAGAACACGTTGCTCTGCAAAAGCTGCTTGGAGGGGTTACCCGCGCCTCCAAGAGCAGTGCGCTTAGGCACTTTTCCAGCGACCGAATCGGCCACCGAGTCTCCCATGACGGGTCCGGGAGAAAATAACGCCAACGCGACAAGCGAAAACGTCAACAGCGAAAGAACGAGAAAAAACACTTCGAAAAAATGCGCGAGCAAAAAACATGTCCGTACGTGTTGCTGTCTCGAACTGGAATGAGATGGGTGACCCAATTTTTTAAAATCTTTTATTTATTTTTGTTGCATTTACATCCATACAGATCACAAAGGGGCGGGGCTAACGGGCTTAATTTATTAAATACAATAAAGCTGCTGTTCGGCGTGCACTAGCCATTTTGATCGAGATTCCACAAAGAGCGGTTCGACATTCGATGCAGCGAAGCGGACACAGTAGCGTGGCGTGGGTGGCAGTGGCAATGCGGAAAATTTATTCAAAATTTTGGAGGCTTAGCGAAAAATCATCAAGTGGCGGTCGGACAGTTTTAACAACTATTCAACTTCTTGATTCAGTTGACCTCCGAGCAGTTTGCTCAATGTTAATAAAACGACACAAATTATTATGGCAAATATAATCAATTTTGAATAGCTACGTAGTCCTACGTCACCTTTGCGTGGATTCTTTTTCGCAAATTTCATATAAATTTGTCCATTTCGAAACATGTGCTGTGCATATGCACAGCCAAGATATTTAACAAAAACATATTTTCTTACGGCCGAGTTGCCGAATAACATGCGATTAATTGTTCTTGTTTAATGTTTATTCAATTTGGTTCAATGGATTACAAAAGGCATGGATCATAAACAAAAAAGATAATAGCCGTTTGGGTATGCGTGACAACATCAAGGCCTTAACCCCAGGGGATTTTTGAATAAACTGTAAAAGAACAATTGTTGAACGCTCATCCGATTGAATTCTATGGATCGCAATCGAAAAAGGCTAAAAGCTCCCAAGGAGCTGAAAGCCTATACTTCAGGTAATCTTTGGTTGAACTGGGATGCAACAATAGTTGTTGGTGTATCCATTTTTTGTATGGATCATAAGGGTATCAGTCATTTTTTTTAAGATATTAGAGACTTCTGGCTATGTGTGTAGAACTTAAGTCATGTTCTCCAGGGAATTCTTGGATGACTCTTTGAATCAAAAAGGGCATAAACTATTTGTAAAACAAGAAAACCTTTTTTTTGCTACGCGTGTAGACCGTAAGACCCATACTTCAGGGAATTCTTGGATGACCTGAAACTGAACAGTCGTTGAAAACATCAACAGTCAATAAATCAAGTTTATACCTTAAATCTTTTCAATAGGAAATAACGCTTTATTAAATTTCATAATGTTCGACGGTTTGGTTTATTCGGGTCAATGTTTCATACATTTGGTTATGCGTATAGAAAAAGCTCTGGCATACAATTGTTTACTCGAAGAATCATTCTATTCAACCAGTCCAATCAAAAATCAATTTCTGTTAAAGGAGTTACAATAGAACTAAGTGTATCAAGCAGACCATGGCCATGTGGACATTCTTTGTACATTGCAGAGCAACTTACTCCATTCGCTCCATACTTCCGAGCCATATGGTACTCCTCGTCAAGTTTATCTTCTTCGCTTGGTCTACAATTTAACAAACACATTTTAGGCACTCAATTATTCAATTCGATTCACAGTTGCTTTACTACTTACGTGAAAACCAAATCTATCAGTTCCCCAAGCAATCCATTATGCGCCAACGGTGCATCAGCCAGATCACAAATTGTCCTCATTATACATTTTCGCCCGTTTTTTCCTTGCGAGTCCAAGAGATTTTCCAATACGCGATACAACTGCGGTCGGCTATTGTCCTCGAAGTCGTTGTTCAAGCGAACCTTAAAATAGTCCTCCGGGACCGGCCAAATGATATCTTGCAGCAGTCGATAGTTGGCCTGAAGATTCACGCCTCCGTTCAAACCCCTCTTCAGTTTGTGATTGAACGCGACCGGAATGGCCACACCGACAATCGTTTTCAATAGACCTCCACTGACGGGGAAGGACAGAAATCGCTTTTGGCGCGAAATGGAATCACATTGCATCAGTGGTGAATCCGGTTCGTTACAGTCCGCACTACATGTCGAGACAAGAAACGCCACGACCAAGAGTACGGGGATGATTTGCGATGAGAAGCACATTCCGTGGGTATTTTATTTGTCAACGTTCAGAAGCAGAGTGATTTCGAAGGGAGGCCAGCTGATATATGTATTCAGTTAACGTCATGTCACACTTCAGTTCCTTCAGATTTTTCACGCGCTCTTGCAAATAGTGCATGTATTTGACATGAGATACAGTCAATTCCATTATTGAACGAAACCATCTATCCAATAGATGAACTGAATGAATAATAGGGTGAAAATAACATCAATCGAATGTTGATACAAACTTCATCCCACGTTTTTCTTGGTTCACATTATCAAAACACTGAATCTCGTACAAAACTTACTTTAGTTGAAACTCGTCAAAAGTGGTTCCTGTAAAATTTTGTGAAATTAGTTGTAATTTTCATTCATAAAATAATTTTGACAAAACGAATACAGGAGAAAACCAGAAAAGCATTCAAAGACGCCTTATCAATGGTGTACGCTTTATGATGGAATTGACTATATTTATTTCGTCTGTGTTTGTTGGTCTCATTTCGCGAACTCAATTAACTGATAAATTTGAACTGTCATCTTGGTAATCAGAAAGTTTATACATTTGAAGTTCGTATTAGGCATGAGCCTATTATGAACTTCAAAGGTATAATCGTTCTCTTTCTCTACCTTGTGCTAATTGATATCTCCCGGAATAGACGCCTCTTTGTTTTACCATTTATATCGGTTCTTTAGCAGATGACAGTGCAAAAATACCTTAGACGATTGCATTTCGGGATATGGGCGTACATTTTATTGTAAGCAAATTTTGTTTGATCGATTCCGTCGAATGCAAGCATTGTTTTCCAAAACTAGATCCCGTATTTGATGGAAGAAAGCTTGATTTGTTGGATATATTCCTTCGTTTCTACAGAAAATACTTGCTTTAGCCGGATTTTGCTTTCCAATGTTTTGTTTGCAAAATCATGTGCGCCCAAATCATGAAGTGGTCCCGATTTGTAAATGCTGTAAGGAATAAGCGAAGGCAAATGGATAATTAGTCGCTCTGCAAAATTCAAATCAAAACGTTTATGTTCAAGTCTGATAAGGAAACATCCATTAGGTACGTTAGGCAAAAATTAGCTTATAGCTTTGATTCTTTGCAGGTACACATTGTGATTACCAAACGGCTAAGAGCAACAAATATGCCTAAATATACCATTTGTCATTTGCCAATTGAATCTGTCACTGTTATGTCAACTGTTTGTCAAGATTTTCGGCCTCGTCGACCCATCCTACTCTGTTGTGCCGTTGAGAGTGATTTTACAATCGTTAGCCGAACTTAGAGTGAGTGAGCCTCTACCGTCTGCTCTTGAGGGATTATTACGCTGAACACGTGGACGCTCGTTCCACGATCTATCTGGCAGCCGTGATGGAGTACCTGTTAGAGGAAAGGCTCGAGATCGTTGGAGAAGCCACCACCTGTATAAGAAGTTGAGCAAGCTGCTTGCTGGCGTTAACATCGTCCAGCGTGTTGTCCTGCTCAACATACAAGCAGTCCAGTTGCCTGAAAAGGCCGGGAAGAAATTGGCCGCCGTCTTGCTAATAAAACCTGAACAGAAACCGTCCATCGAAAACTTAAACAAATGGTCAGTTAATACTGAGATTTTGAAAAGAACGAAATATCAAAGTGGTTAGTAAGAACAGGACCATTTGAGCAGAAACCTCTATTCCCATCCGCAGCGTTTATTATTTTGACGCATTTCAATCGAGTTTTTTGTTTTTTAGCACATGGTTTAGATATACCATAGCTTCAAATTGGTATGTAAACAATCGAGTCATTTGGTTGGAATGCGGAAAAATTATAAACGTTTCAGACGGCGAAAGGTGCTTCATAAATGGTCCTTCTTTCCTTAATACACAGACATTTAATTACAAATGACATCCATTACATTCAGCAACGGGTAATACGCGTGTAAATCAAGCCGGGACTCGGGAGGAACATGATCGATGAAGAGAGAGATTTTTCTCGGTCGCCTTAAGGCTGGATCACAATAGCGCGTTGCGCGTTGACGTGTTATTTTGAAAATTTTATTTAGTTTTAAGTCTGATCCATTCATAATTTATAATCCAATGTCAAGTGGTTGTCTTAAGACTTTATTGGTGATCGCCAAGAAATTTAAAAATCACATTTTTATTGGGATTTCACTTGGAAATCAATAAGTAATTCTTTAGGAAACTATTCCAGAAAATTCTCCAGGAATTCCGCCAGCAACTGTTCCTGGAATTCCTCCGAAATTCTTTCAAAAGCGAATTCTTCCTGGATTTCATGGTAGAATTATTTTTGCAATTCCTAAAGAATAATCTTCAAAAATTCCTTCAGGAATTTCTTTAGCAATTCCTCCAGGAATTCGCCTTCTTCCAGGTATTTTTGCGGGAAATCCTTCACGTACTTCTCCAAGAATTTCTTCAGAACTTCCTTATGGGAATTCCTCAGGAAATTTTTCTGGGAGTTTCTCCGATAACTCCTTCAGGAGTTTTTCCAATAATTCCTCCAGGAACTCGTCCGGGAGCTCCTGAGGGATATCTGACAGGAATTTCTCGGGGAATTCATCCAGGTATTTTTCCAGAAATTTCTTCTGGGATTTCGAAAAATTCCTCTAGAAATTCGTTAGGGAATTCCTTCAGGGTTTCGTTCTGGAAATATTTTGGCACTTCCTCCAAACCCAGATTTCCTCCGAAAATTGCTTATGGATATTTCAAGGAATTTCTCCAGGTAGTTTTCCTGGAATTTTTCCATGTATTTGTCTAGGAATTTGGTCAGGAAATCCTTCAGGATTTCCTTGGGAAAATCCTTCAGATGAAAACTCCTCCAGATATATTCCGGGAAATCCTCCTGGAGTTTCTCCATGACGTCATTCAAGAATTCGTTCAGTATTTCATTCGGGAATTCGTTTGTAAACACCTCCATGATATCTTCCAGGCCATTCCTTCAAGAATGCATCCGGAAATTCCTTTAGGAATACATCAGGGATATCCTATAGGAATTCCTTCAAGAATTAATCAGAGAAATCCTCCAGGACTTCCAGCGAGATTTGTTCCTTGAGTTCCCGCGAGAATTCTTTCAGGAATTTCTTTTGAAAGTTCCTCCTAAAACTTCTCCAGGAGTTGTTCAGAAAATTCCTTCGAGAATTCCTGCGGAAATTCGTTCGGAAAATCTTCCGCGAGTCCCGCCAGGAATTCATCCGGGAGTTCTTCCCTTAGATTCTCGTAAAGTTCGTCCAGAAATTCCTCCGGGTGTTCCTTCGAGAATTCCTCAGGGAGTTCCTCCGGTAGTTCCACCGGGTTTTCCTCTGGAAACTAATTGGAGCTTTCTTTTAGAAATTCCTTTAGGCCTTCTTCAGAAGTTCATCTAGAAATTCCTAAAGAAGTTCCTCCAATCATGGGCTCTATTCCCAGCTCCCCCATTAAACTCTCGTCAATCGTCAAAACAGAATAATTCATCATCATGGACTCATGATATGGACGAACGAACGGGCGATGATGTAGATGTGTAATCTAAAAATAGATTCGATGTACATTCTATGAGACAAGAATACACTCAACCCGTAAAAAGACGTCACTTATTGGGGGGATGTAAACCGAATGTAACCGTAACAAGAATTTTTGCTAAAATTTCTAAATTCACTTAATTTATTGAATGTGAGGATACTTTCAAATACATTCACTTACGTCTTACATGAGGTATTGTTAGATCTCTCCAAATCCAGGAGATGTTATAAGATCTCCAAATTGTCCTGGAGTTTGAATCAAATGGTCTACAGAATCAACCAAAGCCTCCACGATGTCCTCAGCCTCGGTGTCAACCCAATTTTGTCTTCTGAGTATTGGTCTTTTTCTAACGTCTCAAATACAGGCATATTCGATATTGTAAGATCTCCAAAATGTCCTGGAGTTTAAATCAAATGGTCTATCGAATCAACCAAAGCCTTCATGATGTCCTAGGCCGTGGTATCAACTAAATAATGTTCTCTGAGTATTTGTCTTTCACTTGCGTCCCAAAACAAGACATATAAGGTGTTGTAATATCTCCAAATTGTCCTGGAGTTTGAATCAAATGGTATAATGAATCAACCAAGGCTTCCATGGTGCCCAAAGCCGCGGTATCAACCCAATTATGTCCTCCGATTATTTGTCTTTCACTTACGTCTCAAATACAGGCATATGATATGTTTTAAGATCTCCAAATTGTTCTGGAGTTTGAATCAAATGTTCTGCCGAATCAAACAAGGCTTTTACGATGTCCCCAGCCGCGGTGTCAACCCAATTTTGTCTTCTGAGCATTGGTCTTTTACTAACGTCTCAAATACAGGTATATGAGATGCTCTAAGATCTCCGAATTGGAGATTTGGAGATCTTACTACATCTCATATGTCTGGATTTGAGACGCAAGTGAAAAAAAAATACTTGGAGGACATAATTGGGTGGTTACCGTGGCTGGAAACATCGTGGAAGACTTGGTTGTTTCGGTGGAACATTTGATTCAAACTCAAGGGCAATTTGGAGATCTTAGAACAACTCATATGCCTACATTTGAGACGCAAGTGACTCACGTTCAGCCACCGAACAAACTGATTGTCAATTGCAATATCAACAAGGAACAGGCAAAACATGTTTGTGATTTCAAATGTCTTTTCATGCACCTATTTGAAGCATGCAAATAAACGTAACATTCAATCGATCTCACTGTTCTCTCAAATCGAAATAAATTTAAACTGTGCTTGCTTGTAAAATTCAGCTAAATTAAACTAAATATCGAATGCTACTTCGTTTGATGAGATAGCTGCAATTTTACACGTCGTTGAATTTTCAAAACTATTTGCTGTGCAATCACCAAAGATTTGATTCGTCAAGCTCTTTCAAACTATGTTATGCCGTTCTGGGAATTCACCAAAGTTCTAAAATCCAACCCCTTGCCCATTCCATCGTTGATCCCAGTAGACAACAATGGCTCTAAAGATCGCTTGATATCTCCTGCAGAGAAGGTCACCGAAATAGGTCGTCACTTCGGCAGCTCACACCATCTTAGACAGAACATCATAACGACTTCTCGGATAATTTCAGATGACGAATTGACGGCCTATATCAAATCATCGAAAAGCATGAAGGCCCCAGGCTTCGACGGTATCCTGAACTTAAAACAAACACATAAGCTCTCCATTGTTCGAGCATTTCTCGCGGTTCTTTATTGAATATCTACAGGGGATGGACAAAATAATTAGGATAGGCAAATTTTGGGTAAAATTAGATGTGTTGTAACTACCTTAGTTATCATCCGATTTTGACAATTCAGGCATGCCTGAACTAGAAAATTAATGCAGTTTGACGGTATGTCCATGGAACCGACTATGGCCACCGGATTCCGGAGATATTCCGGGGTTTTCGGAGGTAGGTTCAAACCGTAAATTTGAGGTGGATATTAGGAGAAGTTGTGGTTAAAAATTGAATAATATTAGTAACCACAAATAAAGTAGGGCTCTTGCTGATTGGAACCATATATTGAGATTTGGAATCGGACCAGAATCAAGTGAGATATGGCCATTTCTTTATAATCGGTTCCGATCTATACTTATCAAAGGTGTCAGGCCACAACTTCATTTGAATCTCGCTTTTTGATAGATCGTCCACTATGATTTTATTCTAGAAGGCCTCTAATGTGTCAAGAATGAAAAACCAATTGAATAAACGGATCCTGGAGTCGCTGGGATGTCCCCGGGGAACCTGTGAATGGGGACATTTAGGTTTTAGCACCAAAATCAGTCATTCGACGGCTCTTTTTTCATGGTTTTCGATCAGGAAGCGAAGTATGAATAAAAAATGGTCAATTTACGGTTCTGATCGCTTCCAAGACCTACGGATTAGCCCCGGGGGAACCTGTGGAAGGGGACATTTTAGTTTTACCACCAAAACCAGTCGTTCGACGGCTCTTTTTTCATGGTTTTCGATCAGGAAGCAAAGTATGAATATAAAATGGTCCATTGACGGCTCTGACCGCTTCCAGGATCTACGGATTGGCCCCAGGGAACCTGTGGAAGGGGACATTTAAGTTTTAGCACCAAAACCAGTCGTTCGACGGCTCTTTTTTCATGGTTTTCGATCAGGAAGCGAAGTATGAATATAAAATGGTCAATTGACGGTTCTGACCGCTTCCAGGACCTACGGATTGGCCCGGGGGAACCTGTGGAAGGGGACATTTAAGTTTTAGCACCAAAACCAGTCATTCGAAGGCTCTTCTTTCATGGTTTGCGATCAGGAAGCGAAGTATGAATATAAAATGGTCCATTGACGGCTCTGACCGATTCCAGGATCTACGGATTGGCCCCGAGGAATCTGTGGAAAGGAACATATAAGTTTTATCACTAAAATCAGTTATTCGAAGGCTCTTTTTTATAGGTTTTCGATCAGGAAGCAAAGTATAAATATAAAAGGACCATTGACAGCTTTGACCGCTTCCAGGACCTTTTGGTTACCCCCGAGGAACCTCTGGAAGGGGACATTTTAGTTTTTACACCAAAATCAATCATTCGACAGCTCTTCTTTAATATAAGCAACGTATGAATATAAAATTAACCATTGATGACTCTGACCGCTCTCAGGACCTACAGATTCCCCCCGGAAAACCAGTGGAAAGAAACATTTAAGTTGCAGCACCAAAACCAATAACTCGACGGCTTTTTTTCGTGATTTTTTATCAGAAAGCGAAGTATTAGTATAAATTGGACCATTAATGGATCTGACCGCTTCCAGGACTTACGGATTGCCCCCGTGGAATTGTGGAAGGTGACATTTTAGTTTTAGCACAAAAACCAATCATTGGACGGCTCTTTTTTCATGGATTTCAATCAGAATGTGAAGTATGAACAAGAAATGGACCATTGACGGCTTTGACCGTTTTGTGGACCTACGGATTTCTCACGGGGAAGCTGCCTACTTCATACTTCGCTTCCTGTCCCAAAGCCATGATAAAAGAGCCGTTGTATGACTAGATTTGGTGCTAAAACTAAAATGTCCCCTTGCACAGGTTTCCTGGGCCAATCTGTAGGTCCAGAAAGCGGTCAGAGCCCTCAATGGTCCCTTTTATATTCATTTCTCGATTCCTAATCGAAACCACTAGAAAAGAGCCGTCGAATGACTGGTTATGATGCATACAATAAAATGTCCCCTTACACGAATTCTCCAGGAGCAATCCGTGGGTCTTGGAAGCGGTCAGAGTTGTCAATTGACCATTTTATATTCATACTTCGCTTCCTGATCGAAAATCGAATGACTGGTTTTAGTGCTAAAACTAAAATGTCCTCATTCACAGGTTCCACGGGGGTAGGTCCTGGAAGCGGTCAGAGCCGTCAATGGTCATTTTCAATTCATATTTCGCTTCCTGGTTGAAATCCATGAAAACAGAGCCTTCGAACGACTGGGTTTGGTGCTAAAACTAAATTGACCCCTTCCACAGGTTCCCCGGGACCAATCCATAGACCCTGGAAAAGGTCAGAGCCGACAATGGACCATTCTATATTCATACTTTGCTTCCTGATCGAAAACCATGAAAAAAGACCCGTCAGATGACTGGTTTTGGTGCTAAAAATAAAATGTTCTCTTCCACAGGTTCCTCGGAGGCAACCAATAGATTCTGGAAGCAATCAGAGCCGCCAATGGACCATATTATATTCATACTTCGCTTCCTGATCGAAAATCATCAAAAAAGAGCCGTCGAATCACTGGCTTTGGTGGTAAAACTAAAATGTCCCTTTCCACAGGTTCCCCGGGGCCAATCCGTAGGTCTTGAAAGCGGTCAGAGCCGTCAATGGATTATTTTATATTCATGCTTCGCTTCCTGATCAAAAACCTTTAAAAAAAAGCCTTCGAATGACTGGTTTTGGTGCTAAACCTAAAATGTCACCTTCCACAGGTTCCCCCGGGAACAATCCGTAGATCCTGGAAGCGGTCAGAGCCGCCAATGGACCATTTTATATTCATACTTCGCTTCCTGATCGGAAACCATGAAAAAAGAGCCTTCGAATGACTGGTTTTGGTGCTAAAACTTAAATGTCCCCTTCCACAGGTTCCCCCGGGCCAATCCGTAGGTCATGGAAGCGGTCAGAACCGTCAATTGACCATTTTATATTCATACTTTGCTTCCTGATCGAAAACCATGAAAAAAGAGCCGTCGAACGACTGGTTTTGGTGGTATAACTAAAATGTCCCCTTCCACAGGTTCCCCGGGGCCAATCCGTAGATTCTGGAATCGGTCAGAGCCGTCAATGGATCATTTTATATTCATACTTCGCTTCATGATCGGAAACCATGAAAAAAGAGCCTTCAAATTACTGGTTTTGGTGTTAAAACTTAAATGTCCCCTTCCACAGGTTCCCTCGGACCAATCCGTAGGTCATGGAAGCGGTCAGAATCGTCAATTGACCATTTTATATTCATACTTCGCTTCCTGATCGAAAACCATGAAAAAAGAGCCGTCGAACTACTGATTTTTTTGGTAAAACTAAAATGTCCCCTTCCACAGGTTCCCCGGGGCCAATCCGTAGATCCTGGAAGCGGTCAGAGCCGTCAATGGACCATTTTATATTCATACTTCGCTTCCTGATCGGATACCATGAAAAAAGAGCCGTCGAACGACTGGTTTTGGTGCTAAAACTTAAATGTCCCCTTCCACAGGTTCCCCCGGGCCAATCCGTAGATCCTGGAAGCGGTCAGAACCGTCAATTGACCATTTTATATTCATACTTCGCTTCCTGATCGAAAACCATGAAAAAAGAGCCGTCGAATGACTGATTTTTTTGGTAAAACTAAAATGTCCCCTTCCACAGGTTCCCCGGGGCCAATCTGTAGATCCTGGAAGCGGTCAGAGCCGTCAATGGACCATTTTATATTCATACTTCGCTTCCTGATCGGAAACCATGAAAAAAGAGCCGTCGAATGACTGGTTTTGGTGCTAAAACTTAAATGTCCCCTTCCACAGGTTCCCCGGGGCCAATCCGTAGATCCTGGAAGCGGTCAGAGCCGTCAATGGACCATTTTATATTCATACTTCGCTTCCTGATCGGAAACCATGAAAAAAGAGCCGTCGAATGACTGGTTTTGGTGCTAAAACTTAAATGTCCCCTTCCACAGGTTCCCCGGGGCCAATCCGTAGATCCTGGAAGCGGTCAGAGCCGTCAATGGACCATTTTATATTCATACTTCGCTTCCTGATCGAAAACCATGAAAAAAGAGCCGTCGAACGACTGGTTTTGGTGCTAAAACTTAAATGTCCCCATTCACAGGTTCCCCGGGGACATCCCAGCGACTCCAGATTCCGTTTATTCAATTGGTTTTTCATTCTTGACACATTAGAGGCCTTCTAGAATAAAACCATAGTGGACGATCTATCAAAAAGCGAGATTCAAATGAAGTTGTGGCCTGACCCCTTTGATAAGTATCGATCGGAACCGATTATAAAGAAATGGCCATATCTCACTTGATTCTGGTCCGATTCCAAATATCAATATATGGTTCCAATCAGCAAGAGCCCTACTTTATTTGTGGTTACTAATATTATTCAATTTTTAACCACAACTTTTCCTAATATCCACCTCAAATTTAAGGCTTTGAACCTACCTCCGAAAACCCCGGAATATCTCCGGAATCCGGTGGCCATAGTCGGTTCCATGGACATACTGTCAAACTGCATTAATTTTCTAGTTCAGGCATGCCTGAATTGTCAAAATCGGATGATAACTAAGGTAGTTACAACACATCTAATTTTACCCAAAATTTGCCTATCCTAATTATTTTGTCCATCCCCTGTACGTCTAAGCTACTTCCCATCATCCTAGAAGTCAGTCAAAGCCATCCCCATCCAGAAGCCTAGGAAGGATCCTCCTCTCCCAAAAGTTTTCGTCTCATCAGCCTTCTCTCAGGATTATCTAAGCTGTATGGAAGGCAATTCACCGACGGCTACTTGAGTCTGCCGAAACCTACAACATCTTCCTCGAGGAACAGTTTGATTTCAGGCGCGGTCGATCAACCGTGCACCAACTTACTCCAGTTACCAACGTTCTCAGACAGAACAAGCTTGTTTCAAAAACCTGCCATGGCCTTACTCGATGCCGCTAAAGCGTTCAACAATATTTGACATGATGTACAAACTACAACGCTACAATCTTTCCAGCTATCTGGTGAAAATCATCAGCAACTATTTGTCGGTCAGGACATTCCGGGTCTCAATCAGCAGAGTGAGTTCTGATGCGCACGACATTATTACAGGCGTCCCTCAGGACAGTACCCTCGGGTTGCTCAACCTCCGCCTGAAAATAAGCTTGCACGAACACGACATGCCGTTCTGGGATTGCGGCACAAAAACTCATCACCTCAAGCTCCGGAGGGTTGAAAAAAAAAAAGCAGGCAATCCGCGATTTGTTTCTCAGCTGTATACTTTTATCATCTTTTTTTTTTTGTTAATTGTAAATACTGTAGTGTAAATAAAATAGTAGTTAGTTAGTAAATTTAAATAAAAGCCTACGGATATTCAAGGACATATTGCTTAATAAAACTAAAATTTAAAATAATTAAAATAAATAAATAACCTAAAAATTTGTTTATTACACAAAACTCAAGTTGAAGCGCCAAGTCGACCCAACACTTGATTGGTAGAATTATTGTAGAAATTTAAAAAATATTTGATTAAAATTTAAGTTTACTACTACTATATTCTTTCATACACTAAAATACTGTCTAAAAAGGGAATTGTGAAGGAATGAAGCGATTTGCATAGGAAGACTGGGATTGCCAACTTCCTATTATTAACATTTCGTAGATAAAGGGCGAGCTCTTCTCCCCATCTCTTATGTCAATCTGGAAAATAAAGGCTTGATTATATTATTGTTTGAATAAACTTTCTTCTGAAAGAAGATTTTCTTTTCGTCCCGTTGACTTCGCATAAGCGTTTTTAATTACCCAAGCAACACCTCTTGTTTCTCAGTGAGTAACAACAACTGTGGTGTGACTTACTAAAGGTCTGACTTATGCACAACGCGGCGTATTTGGAACTCCTTTGTGACACAAAAAGCGCAAGAGGTGGAGCCCATTTGCAACATCTTGCGGCTACAATGAAAATAAAAACACAAAAACCAACCGGGAATCGAACCATGGACCTTGAGATCTGCAACCTTCTACTATTACCATCACACCAACAATTCTATTTGGAGATTCTGCTACAAGTGTACTACATAAACAACAAAGTCATTTGTAACTTCATTGTACCTTATACGGAACATGCAGGGGACTGTCAAAAATAAAATACTGCTCAGCTGAACTCAAAGTGTTTTGCAACATATCAGAAACATTGTTGTAACAGCAATGAACCGAAGTGTTATTAATTCTGCAACTTATCTGTTTTGTTTCTGATATGAAAAACATCGAATTTTTAAACCACCCAAGAAGTCAGATGGGTAGAATATTGCAACGCCACTTAAACGGAAATGATACATTGTGATTTTGTGAAACTGGGAAGTGGTTTTAATGTGACTCGAAGTATTGCCAGTGTCTTCAATGCAATTTATTAGGAACAAACACCTATTTGAAAGATGTTGCGCGTGCTGCTTGGGTATGGAACCACCGCATCCATTTTTGGCCCTTCATACAGGAGTTAGATGAAATACAACCGATAATTTAAAAACAGGATCAAGTCATTTGTCAAATATGGCCAATGCTAAGGCAGGTGCCATGCTACAATAGATGGTAGTGTGTTAGTATCATCCTCATCATCATCATCATCACTATATTCTTTCATACAAAGAGAAAGTGTTTTCCTGCACAGCTTAACACAATCTCTTGAATACTCATTTGAGCAAACCAACCCTGATTGTACTTACTAAACAAGAGAGTACAAACGAGACAAACAGAACACGGTGGTGGCTAAGTCCACGCCAGTATGTTATACGGAGAGTGACTGAAAAAAAACGAGGCACATCGTGATGGACGACAAGACCCAACTTTATGGCGAACATTAAGCAGTTGTAGACACAAGGGCCTCACGCAGCCGCATTAAGGTAGGTCGTTCCTGAGGAGGTAAGGAAAAAGTGTATGGAAAATTTCTTGGGTTCACAGGCTAGAGCCAACTACATCATCCTGTAAATGCGCCCAGCAAGCAAGAAATTTCTCTAACCGAATCAATCTCCGCCGGTGGTATGGTGCAAATCAATTCCATATCTAATCGAAATAGTAGAGTGCTTAATCTTGTATTCACGAAGTCGTCGGATATCGTGGAAGTTTCTCGGCCAGCCTTGCCTCTGCTATCAAAAGACGATCATCACCGCCAGCGCTAATACAAATACATGTTAGCTGTTTCGTACCTGCTCAAACTGTACGCTATCCAGAGGCCATAGATTTTGACTTTGACATGATTTGTCGAGACAGTTGTGAACTAAAAGCTAGTTAGTCGGCAAAAATTAGGGGCGTTACCACACATAGGCAATAAAGGGGGCGCACACTAAAAAATAACTCCAATACAGGAAAAATTGAAAATGGTTTTCGGACTCCGCAGAAAGTGAGAACGTCATAAAGCGCCTTCCATGACCAAAATGAAATCTACAACCACAAATCATAAATAAAGACCCAGGTACTGAAAGATTGAGCAATACATCAGAGGGTGGGTTGGGGATGTTTTGTAGTTGCCATACTCCTACGGGATGCGGGTGGTCGCCGAGCATCTCGATAATATCATCGAGTTCGCGAGTGCAAGGCAGAACATCAGTAAGGAACTGCAACAGAACCTTCGGATGCTTCGCCCGAGTTGCAAGACAAGAACAGGACGCGTTTATCAGGGTGGTGGGAAGAGAGAAGGCCGACAAAGGTGACCAAACTGATGCTTTCTGCTTCCTAGGAAGAGCGATTATGGCCCAAAAGGCGATTGATTTCGCCATGACGGCCTCATTGGCCAGCCCGAAACAGCAAGGGCAGCAATCCGGCGAAGGCGCTCAGAGCAAAGCCAAACGACGTGCGACCATAAAGGCAAAACGTTGTCTGGACGGAACAGATTGGGATACATAGGGCATCGACCCAAGAAGGCGACTTCTCGGCCCAAAAAGGCGAAAAGCGCCTACCAGACGCAAGTCATCGGGCCAGAAGAGGGTACCAGCCGGCCGGTGCCATCGGCACAAGAGACCGAAAATCCATGGCAGCTGGTCAGTAGGGCAAAGCGAAAGTCGAGCGTATCTCGACCTGCAAGAAAGCGAAGAATAAAGACGAGGCCTTGTTGGTGAAAACAGATAAGGAAAATTACACCGAAGTCCTTAAATCGATGCGGGCGGCAGAAAAGCTTTCGGTGCTAGGTCAGGACGTGCGAAGCGTCAGACGCACCAAGACCGGTGAAATGATCTTGATTCTGAAACGCGGAGCCCAAGCTAATGGGACGGACTATAGGAAGTTGGCCCAAGAGATCTTGGGTGACGACGTCAATGTGGTCGTTGAGTGACCCTCCAGTTCAAGCAACTGGACGAGGTTACGAACGCGGATGATGTCGTCTCTGCCATCTGAGAGCAGTGCGGCACAGATGTTGAGAAGACCTCTGTACGCCTAAGAGGCGGCACCTTCGGCACGCATGTAGCCGACCTTAGATCAGTCACGGAAGCCAAAAAAAATCATAGAGAATGGAAGTTGAAGATCAGCTAGTCAGTATGCCCAGTAAGCAAACTCCAGCCGCCATCAGTGAACAAGTGCTATTCGTGCTTAGAGTCGGGGCACAAGTCCTACGACTGTATGGACCCAGACCGTAGTAACCTGTGTCATCGTGCGTTGTGGTGAGGAAGAGCACAAGGCGCAGGAATGGGATAAGGCACCAAAGTTCCTCATCTGCGCCAACAAAAAGCAAGCCTGTAACCACGTTTTGTGTGGACCTTCATGTCTTATCAGAGAGACAAACAAGAAGAAGCCGTGCTAGTACCACAATTGAATTTTAACCACTGTACATCTGTTTAGCAGCTGCTGTGGCAGTCGTCCTCCTGTTCGACCCGTACAACGCTCCTGTAGTCTATTAGGTGACGAACAGGTCTAGGATAGCGGCTATTTGCACAACGGGACGGTATCTAGTCCAAGAGGTGGTACTCTCTTCCGCTGAGGGTGTCGTGATTGCCTAGATCAACGGTGCTTACCCATACGCTTAAACCTGGTTTAAGCACTAAGCGGAGGGGAAGAAATCGGCCCTAAGACTCATTGGCCTCATTTGTAATAGTTTCTGGGTGATCTGCGAAAGTTACATCTGTTCAGGGCCAATCCCAGACCGTTTGGAAATGGCCATATTTCTGCGTATACCTTACGGATTTTCGATCAGCCAGCATTGGTCATCATACTAGTTCTAGTTTCTGGGGAAAGGATGAAACATGATGGAAGTAAACGTCACTTAAAATGACAAGCAGAAGAAAAAATGCATTAACATACCCTCGGAAAACCCGGAACATCTCCGGTGGCCAAGGACCAATCTGAGCTTTTGGATGGGAACAAAATACTAGAAAAGTTTCCAATCCGCCAGTGTGATGATCGCGTATGCTGCCACAAGAATTGAATCCCCGTAGACTTCTAAGGTCATAGGCGAAGCCGACGATCTTGACATCAGAAGGGAACTTTAGTTTCAGAAGTCCGCCGTACATAATATTCAATAATACCGGGTCCAATAATGAGCCTTGCGGTACTACTGCATTAATTGGAACACTTCACTGACTAGCATCGGAGTCGTATAATAGTATACGGTTCTGGAAATAGCTTAGAATATATAGAATACCTCGCCTTTTACATTGGATCGCTATCTCAGCGGCCTTTACCACGCTGTCAACGTCAAACGTGGACTTATCCTTACGAAACCCGAACTGATTGCTTGCGAGGCCGCCCGTACCCTCTGAGTACGGGGTCAGCCTTTTGAGGGTGATCCTCTCCAGCAACTTGCCCGTCATGTTAAATAGACGGTTTCCCGGCTTTCGGTAACAGAACCAACTTCTGCCTTTTCCATTTATCGGGAAAACTACTACAGTCATGGAGACATCTCTGCATAGATGTTCGCAATGATTCCTGCCTTGAGACGGGTGATCTCCATAAGGCCCTGGAGCCACCATTTTGGCCTACATGCACCCGAATACTAGAATAGAACGACTAACTCATGTCAAAGACTTGGGCGTAACTTTGGATTTCCAACTAACGTACAAGTTGCCCATCTCGTACGTTGTGGGCAAGGCTTCCAAAACCATGGGCTTTATCTTTCTTTGGCCAAAGAATTTTCTGACTTTTACTGTCTGAAGCATCTGTTTTGCTCACTGGTGCGGACTATACTGGACTATTGCTGCGCCCCGTTCGGAATCCCAATGAACGGTACAGAACAAATTGAGTCCGTGCAACGATGTTTCCTACGATTTGCTCTGCGTAGACTACCGTGGAGAGGTCCATTACGCCAGTCAAGTTATAATATCTGCTATCGGCTTATCGATCTGGAGCTGCTAAGGAATCGCCGTAACATTGCTTGGGCCGTACTGGTTACAGTTGTTTCGCAAGGCCGAATAGTTGTAGCGATATTTTGGAGCAAAATATATCAATGTACAGCCGAGGGCACTTCCAAATAACACTATGCTAAGAAGGCCATTTCGTCGGACTAACTACAGTATGAACGGTCGTATTGAAGGATTACAGCGGTTATTTATTAGGGTATCAACAATCTTCAACTTCAACTTGCCTTATCAGACGCTGCGTCGGAGATTCAAAGATTTTTTCTCATCGCGTCAGGTCATGTTTGAACTCAATTTTTTACTGCAGGCGCCTCCATGCTGGTCACGTTTGGACTCCAATTTGCACTTCAGACGCATCAGACGCATGTTTGATAAGTACTTGATCCAATATGTATGCCTCGACAGGTCAAGTTTGGACTCAAATGTTCACTGCAGGCGCCTCTATGCTGTTTGATAATTACTTGATCCACTATGAACGCCTCAACAGGTCACGTTTGTGCTCATATTTTCACTGCAGGCGCCTTCGTGCTGATTGATAAATACTTGTATAAACGCCTCGACAGGTTATGTTCGAGCTCAAATGTGCACTATGAACGCTTTTTTGATGCGCAGATTGGTATTCAAATATGATTTTTTCATCAAATTCTGAATGTAAACAATTCGTTCATTTGGAATCATCTATAATTTTAATATTCCTCTTTGTGGATCACATCATATCCGGCAACGAAAAGTGCTTCACATCGTCTTGCATAAATTAAGTAAGCTAATGTTACAATATACATGTTACACTGCTCTAGCATTTTAAGAAAATTTAAATTATAATTTTGAAAATAAAAATTAACTCGAAGCAAAATATAAAGCTTGTTAGTCGCCGACTAACCCCGACCCCCCGCAACTACAGCACTGTAACGAGAAATCATAAAACTTTTTTTACACGGATTTTCAGATTTTGAACTGAAAACTTTTTTTACACGGAACGCATCCCCCGTGTTATAAACAAGAGGTCGTGGGTTCAATTCCAGGCTCGTCCCTTTTCTATTTTGTATTTCTACCTTAGTTTTTCTGTGTTTCACGTTATACCAAAACGATTCCTACTGTTATAACATTCCACACAATCCCTATCCATCTAAGAGTTAGTGGTTAGTCCCAAATCAATATCTTTGGTAACGGATGAAAGTGATGCTACTCTCATAAATACAATAGTCCTGGCTTGTACCACCTACGAATTTGTGCGAACTGCTAAATGCTAATGCTAATGCCAATGCATCCCCCGTGTAAAAAAATAATCATTCCCCCGTTTTGCGCTTCGGAACCTACCGAAAATCTTGAATTGTTGTCCTTAAAGGATGCATCGATTGCTCGGATCTTTTCCCGGAAACCCAACGCATCGCTCCTAGTTGCATGCTGCGGCATGCTTCTCTCATCGCTGTCCCCATGCATTCGACAAATTATGGATGTAACTGCGCTTTAAGTTCTTGCTTGAGAGATTTTACCGCTGTGTGAGATATGTTTGATTCCAATATTTGTAAGCATTGTTTTAAAACTAGGATTAACAATGTAGCATAATTTGAGTCTGTAAGATACAATCAAAGTCAATAAATAAATAGATGAGTAAATTAATTTAATAATTAATCATGACGGGTACATGTACGGTCAAGTCTAATAGAACGATTGCCTCCAGAAACGCCTCTTGTTCTTTCCTATCTGTGCTAAAACATCTGAGGTGTGTAAAGCGGGATAACTTGGCGAAAGCAATGAGTAAAAGTTTAAGGATTTTAAGGAAACGAAATACAGTTAAGTATGAACAAAATTATTATGTTGCACTAATGTTAGTACCCGGCTTTGCTCGGGATGGAAAAGTAAATTATGCAATTCAAATGTCTAATTGCAGCACTGTAAGCAGATGAATTGCAGCCCTGACAGAAAGATGAATCGATACATAGATGCAAATCGATGTGTAAGCTGTTTTTCAACAGGTTGTACCGGTTTGTCTTTGTGTCCTATTTAGTGTTTGGCCATTTGGCCGAATGTCGTTTGACTCAATACTACAATAGGTTGAAAACGCAATTCTCGGGTTGAATATTACATAGGCTTCCTCTTCATCCCTCTGTCATTTCTTCTTTATATCTATCTTCTACCTCCTTTTTAACTTCTTTTTTTAGATTTCTTCCTTCTCCCATCTTCCTCTAAGCATATTCTTATATCCTCTTACCTACATCCTTCTCCTTCATTGATCTTGTTTATTCTTGTTCTTTTCTTCCTTCTTCCTCTTCGTTTTTTCATCTTCATTCTCCCACTTCCCTCTTACTTCCTCTTTTCCAGGATAAAGAATATGTGCACCAAGTTTGATTGAAATCGTTCCACAAGGTCGGAAGCTACACCTAATTGTTCATTTTCAGAACAGAACCCCTCCCTTTTTCTTGATGGCTTTCGAACCCCCTCTAATCTTCCCATCAGAATAGAGAATGTGTGAACCAAAGTTGGCTGGAACCGGCCCAGAGATTCAGCAGTTATACTGAATTTTTAATTTTCTAAACAATACCCCTGCCTCCACACCCTCCCCCTGTCCAAAATTTTCCTTCAATATAATCATCTCATCATATTTGATGTGTGAAAAATTTGGTTAAAATCGATCCAGGGGGTTGAAAGCTACACTGAATTGTTTGTTCTCTGAACAAAACCCCTCCCTTGCCCCTCCTCTTTTTTCCTATGACCCTCCCACCCCCTTTGTTATCTTCTCCTGGGAATAGAGAAAATGTGTACTCAATTTGGTTGAAATCTGTCATGTGGTTCAGAAGGGGAAGGGTCGTTTGGCCGAAACCCATTCGGCCGCAAGCCATTTGGCCGAATGCCACTAGGCCGAAAGTTGTTTGGTCGAATATACCATTTAACCGAACAAACCATTAGGCCAAATGGGTCATTTAGCCGAAAAAGTCATTTGGCCGAACGGGTCATTTGGCCGAAAGGGTTGTTTGGCCGAAAGAGTCATATAGCCGAAATGGTCATTTGGCCGAAAGGGTCATTAGGTCGAAAGGGTCATTTTGTCGAATACGACATATGGCCGAATAAGACATTTGGCCAATAGGTCATTTGGCCGAATAGGTCATCTAAAAAGTGAAAAATTTGGAGTAAGAAGAGAGACGTCTCAAATCTCATTCCTCATTTCTCACTTCTCACTGTAAAAAATGAGGAGGACAAAGTGAGTAGTGAGACGTCTCATTACTCATTTCGCGCTTCTCACTTTTTACAGTGAGAAGAGAAAAATAAGGAGTTAGTCTTCTCATTTCTAATTTCTCACTTTTCAATTAACCTTTTCGGCCAAATGACTCTTTCGGCCAAACGACCCTTTCAGCCAAATGAACCGTTCGGCCAAATGACCCTTCCGACCTAATGACCCTCTCGGCAAAATGACCCTTTCGGCCGAATGACCCTTTCGGCCTAATGACCCTATCGGCCTAATGACCCTTTCGGCCTAATGACCCTTTCGGCCAAATGAACCGTTCGGCCAAATGACCCTTTCGACCTAATGACCCTCTCGGCAAAATTACCCTTTCGGCCAAATGACCCTTTCGGCCTAATGACCCTTTCGGCCAAATGAACCGTTCGGCCAAATGACCCTTTCGGCCTAATAACCCTTTCGGCCTAATGACCCTCTCGGCCAAATGACCCTTTCGGCCTAATGACCCTTTCGGACAAATAACCCTTTCGGCCAAATGACCCTTTCGGGCAAACGACCCTCTCGCACAAATAAAGTCAAGAAGCAGTAACCCTACTTTATTTCCTGAAATTGTGAAGTAAATCCGATTTGACATTATTTTTTTGGCCATCATTTAGTTTTTGTTTTCTTTTTCAAAGCACAGTCCTAACTATCTACAAGACACATATACGAAGACGCTGACTAGACTTGTGTGATATATAGGACTAGATTTATTGACGTAAATAAATCAAAATTTTCAATAGAAACAGATGAGAATGATTAATATGTGTAGAAACGTCTTAAGAAATGCTCAATCGATGTAAAGATTTATTCAAATACAAATGCATTACAGCATGGTTTTATTGACAATACAGTTTGAGAACTACATATTTTTTCACCAGTTATATACTTACTCTTAAGAAATGTTCGTCTCGTATTGAGGTATGCTTAAACATTCGATAACCGACGTTTTCATCACTTTAATGAGATCTATTATTAGCCACCGAGTTTTCTTCTTTCTCGCTCGGGTATCTCCACTGATTCACACGATAATTTATATTTTTAAATTTTACATCAGTTTTTTGCTTTGATTTCTGAGCCTTGCACTTCTGGCACAATTCACCGGCGCAAAGCCGGCAGCAAAACGGCACGTTTCGTATTCACGCGGAAACGGCATGCCGCCGTCGAAGGGATTGGTAACTGCAGCGGCTTGCGGGGCGTCGCGTCGTAGTGAGCAAGACGGGCGCGCAACAACTCAGATTCACCGTGAGCTCAATTAGGTCAACTTTTACCGCGCGCGGCGCTGACGCTTGAGGTTTGGAACTGCAAATTTTGTTTTTATTTTTATTTTTTGCTTTCTTCTTGTTATGAACCAACAAAACTGTGAAGCGTATCGAGCATCCACCGCGAGATGGGAAACAACGACGAGCATCCGCCAGTGCAAGTAGTCCGAGACTGAACGTTATGGAGCGCTGTTTGGACGCATCAACCCCGCACGGTTGAACGCTGGGTCCGTCCACGGTGCCGGTCAGTCAGTCTTCGAGTGTTTGGGTCGTTGTTGGCTGCATGGGCGACGGTCGTCGGACTCCGTCATGATGATGCAGTTTTGTATAGCAAACCGCAGCTAGCCGGGCCTACCCGCCGAAACCAGAGAGCGAGGACCGTTGCATTGCATTGTGCACAGTAGTTTGTTGTCTTCGCAGGCAGTGGAACAGTGGAGCAGCGGTCCTACGCTGTGTACATACGCTTCTAGTGGGATACGGGTCCAGCGCACGGTGATTCAGAAGGGCAGAGTAGTATTTCGATTTCTTTCCACATCGATACCATTTATTAATTTGAGTTGGAATAATAACAACTGAGTCAAATTAAAAATAATATGAATTTTCCTCCCAAGCTTCAGAAAATTAATGATGATAACCACTTTTGGATCACCGTGAACCTCTCTAGGCGTCACTACTGCGACGACGTGTGAATCGGTGATGCAGCATAAACTGCAGTGGTGCAGTGGCGCTAGTGTTTGCAGTGTGGTAGATAGACAAACGTGCGAATAGTGGCGTCGCAGCAATGGGCGTGGGTGTTTGTTTGGGCACAGGGTGTAAACGTCGATGATATGCAGTGTTATACATGCATTACGATGCGACTCGGTTTTCCCGGAATCTGCAATGGTTTTACATTTTATAATGATTTCCGCTGAAATGTAGACATTGTTGTTTTATGTATGTATATTGAGCTACATAATTGTTTTTTATTGGATAGCCAAAAAAGAAAAACATGTAGGCGGATGAAACGTAAATGAAACGAATGGGTAAGAATATCAATATGGTCCGACCGAGGGCATTCCACTTGACCACTTGAGAAATATGGACCAAGTTAAATTAATTTTTAATCTTCGTCTATATTTTACTTCTATAGACATAAAAATGAATGTTTGTCTGTCTAAACCTTATAGACTCGAAAACTACTAAAACGTTCACCGTGAAATTTTTGTTTCAGACCCCACCCCCCTCTGTTTCTGTGGTGGATCAAGACCCCTTCCTCGCTGAAAAGGCGAGGCTTCCAAACAAATGATACCCGAATTTCTACATAACTCGAGGACTAATCAACCAAATGTAACCAAATTTGGCATGTGTAGGTTTTTGACGTAAACTGAAGCTAAGGGGAAGGATTCACGGTGTAAAACGAGAATTTCAAACTCGGAGACGTTAATAGCGTCCTTATCTTTCGATGAATGTTTAAGATTTATATATCAATCAATTCGCAAGATTATCAACGTCAAACTATTGCAAATTTTAATTGTTTCACGCCCGGTAAACATATCAGAATCCACCAATCCCGTTCATGTATTCCCAACACGGACATCAGATTGATGTGTGGTACGCATCTTTTGGCCCACCGCTTAATTTTCTTTGTGCATAAAAAGAATCGTGTCTTGCGCGTGCGTATTATTTTCGTTATTTTGATGTTTCGTTATTTTGACCTTTTGAGCCAACCGTCTAAGACGAATTAAGTACTCTCCATTTAATTCCACTATTTAATTTTCGATATCTTTTCAGATAGGTACGTATTTCGACCACAACTGTGTGGTCGTCTTCAGTGTCTCGTACTTGACTCGAAGTCGAGTCGAAAATTAAATAGTGGAGTTAAATGGAGAGTACTTAATTCGTCTTAGACGGTTAAATACATTCCACTAAAAGAGCTCTATATATTTTTCTGCTTTTGAGCCAGTTATCTCTTTCCAACCTTCTTTTACTTCAACCTTATTAAATTTTTTTGATCTTATTTTCTTTCGACCTTTTGCCCTTTCGACCTTCCGTCCTTTCGACCTTTTGTTCTTTGACCTTTTGACCTTTCGATCATTTGTCCTTTCGACCTTTTGTCCCTTCGACCTTTTATTCTTCGACCTTTTGACACATATTCTCATCAGAGATATTGTGAGGATTTGATAAACTAACTGGCGTAGAATGAAGATAAGGCGCGATCGGTTCGTGTTGCTTAACAACGCTTGCAAGTGTTTCCACGATGTCCGTAAATGTTTGCTTCAGATCGTCTATCTCTTGCTCGTATTCGCTCCAGGATCGTAGTAAGCTACGCTAGGAGAAGGTCGCGTTTTTTTTCGTCCGTTTATCGAAACGGATTTCAATGATTAGTGGAAATGCAGCTCCCAGAAAAGAAATACAAAATAGCAGCATTTTCGCATTGTGTTGAGCAACCGGAAGTCGAGCTCCCAACTATAGTGGAGAAGCGGATGTAACCGGCCAACTTCTTCGAAACGGCAGCGACTAGTGCCAGAAAGGGAGAGGGTGATGGTGGAGAGGAAGACAAATCAGCAGCAAGCTTCCGTCCCCAGTTGAGCGGAGACGACAATATCGGAGTTCCAGATTCGGACACCGGTATCAAGCAAAGAATCGGTATTGGAAGAACTTCCTCATCCGGCGAAAAAACGTGTGGTCGTCGAGCGATGTGGCCCAATATCAATTAGAATGAGAGCAAAAACATTTACCCCATGATGGATATCCCGTTGCTGCAAGCTTTCGCTGATGATTGGCATTTTGGTTCTCCAGTCCTTTTGAAGACTAAATCATTGGAAAATGGACAAACGAATTCGGTGAGCAAGTTCCAATTATTTTCTCATGCATCCTCCAGATGCTTAATAACTCAAACATCATTAAAAACTAAATACGCACAGGGCATCGTTGCTGCTATTGCCGCGGATATTGTGGGAGTCCCAGGTATCCGGTTCACGCTTTAGTTGGCGCGAGGACATCATATTCCTAGTTTCTCTCGCTTACACTCTTTTAATTATTTCATCCACATGCCGCACTGTTCATACATGCAGAAAAGCGGCACATTCATCATTGATCAATCACCAAGCTTTCATTCTTACGCCTTTTGAAGTTAAAAGCCCACAAGAAGTAAAAAGGGCTAATTTCTGCAATGTTTTCAAATTGACTTTCTTACACCGAACAAATATTGTAGTATTTGTTTCTTTTAAATAATCAAATGGCTACACTACATCTTCCTCCTTCTCTACTCTGTTAATATTAAGAAACTGATCGACTGTACTAAATCCATGAGATTCTGCAAATGAAAGTATTTTTTGGTTCTAGAAACTATTGTTACTTAGTACTACAGGACAAAACTACAGAATATAGGCGAGATGGACCGTGATCGCTCTTAACCGTCAAATAGACAACACAAGAAACAACTATAAAATAAAAGTATATCAATTCTATTTTGCATACTGAACACATTTCAGAAAATAAAAATTAAATAGAAATTTAATCTTTATTCTATCAAATCCAAATCCAAACCTGATCCAATCCAAATTCAATTCAAAGCGAAACCAATCTAAGCCCAAGCCAAATCCAATCGAAACTTAATCCATATTGAATCCCTTCCTTACTTAGTCACTAGTCAATCCAAAAACAATTCAATTTAAATCCGATGCAATTCCAATTCAAATCCAATCTCAATTTAATTCAACTCAAATCCAAATCTAATCCTAACATCCTAATCGTAACATCGTTTTTCGGCTGTTCTCGCTTCCTTGTACCGATCTTTATTCGATCAGGTATCCTATATGTTATGTGTTATAAGGCAATCTGATTTAGCAAAATAATTAAATCCCAACTGTTAATGCTTTACCGATTCTTTTGTTCCGGCTCCCGAGTAAGTAATTTATATTTTGAAATCAATTTCTGAATATAACTGACAAAACCACTTGCTGAGCATAAAAGCAAATATTGCTGAGCAAATATTACGAGCATCAGTTAAAACGCTTCTTATTTTCGTATTCACAGCTATTGTAACTCAGAAATGGGGTGTTGTCGCCGTGCTGCATAGTATTTAATCAAATTATTTAGTTAAAACTTCAGGTATTTTCGAACATTACGAAAATTTAATTTAATTTAATTGTCTTGAAATTATTTAATACTGTATTGTAAAAGCCGTATTGTGAAATTCCTGGAACTTCTGAGATTTTTTTGAATTTCTTCGAAAAATACTCCAGAAATTAGTTCGGAAATAAATAAAGAAATTTATTTGATAATTCCTCCAGATATCCCTCCGGAAAGTTTCTTTCAAAAAACCTTAGAAGATTATTTTTGGAATTCTCCCTAAAATTGTTTGGGTATTCCTTAGGAGATTCCTTAGAAAATTTCTCCGAAAATTCCTTAAGAATTTTCGATACGGATTTCTTCAGAAAATCCTTTACGAATCTCTTTCGGAAATTGCCTACGGAAAGCTTTCGGATTTTGTTCTACGAATTCCTACAATCTCCTTCGGAGACTCCTTGATGAATTCCTTTAGATGTTTCTTTAGCAATTCCTGGGAAAATTCCTTAAGGAATTCCTTAAAAAATTCCATTCGTTCTTTTTAGAATTTCTTCGGAATTTGTTGAGAGATGAGAGATTTTTTTCCTTTTGAAATTGTTTTCGCATTTTCAATAAATTTCAAAGGATCTCCTGGAGGATCTTTCGAAAAAAAATCTGGAGAAATATCCGAAGGAAATCTCGGAGGTTTTACGAATAATCTTTTAAAGAAGTCCCTGGAGGAATATCCGAATGAAATCCGGGCGGTATTTTTTTATTATTTAAGAAATAAAATTCTGGAGGAGTTCCCAAATAAACTTTTAGAGGCTTTTTAAAGAAATTTGTGTTGGGTTTAGTGGAGGAATTTCCAAATAAACTTTTGAAGGGATTCCCAAAAGAGAACCTGAATGGATTTTCGAAAATAATTCCTAAAGGAACTTCTAAAAGATTTTTTGAAGGTAAAATACTTCCCTAAAGAATTCCTAAAGGAATTTCAAGTGAAATCGATAAAGGTATATTTGAAGGATGGAATTTCAAAAGGTATTCTCAAAGAAAATTACGAAGAAAATCATAATAGAATTTCAGAGAAAATGCTTACTGGTTTTTCTGATGTAATTCATAGGTTTCTTCAAGAATTCCTTTGGAATTTTTCCCAGTAATTTATTCGCAATTTGAAGATTCGTCCAGGAATTCATCAGGAAATTGCCTCAAAAAGTTCCAAAAAACGAATTCCAGAAAGTTCTTCGGAAATTCTTTCGGATATTCCTTGAAATTTACCTCAGGGATTACGTCAGAATTTCCTCCACGTATTCCTTTGTTTGAGAAAACCTTATGAAATTCGTTAAGGTTCGTTCTTTTGGAAATTCCTTTGAAAATTTCTTAGGAAATTGCTTAGGAATTGTTTTATAAAATTCCTTAGGAATTTTTTCGTAATTCCCTTAGAAATTCTTTCGGATATACCCTCCGAAAATCTTTCGTTAATTCCTTTTGAAATATCGACGGAAAATATTATAGAATTCCTCTAAAAATTCCTTCAGAAATTCATTTACAGATTCCTTCGGAATCATTGAAAGTTTAAGACGAGCTTAATATATTTTTATTGAAAGTTTGTTTAGGAATTCCTTCGGATTTTTTAGAAAAAAAAACGTTGGAAATTTAATAGAAATTCCTGTAGGGGTTCCTCATCAAGTTAAGTTCTTCGGGAATTTTTAAGGGTAATCCTTTGAAAATTCTTTGGTCACTTTAGGAAGAAGTTCTTGGACATTTCCCTCAATAATTCCGTCACAACATTCTCCATTTCTATTTTTTTTTTTCGGGAATCTTTCCAGAAATTAATTCAAAGAAATTTCTTCGGAAATTGCTATTTGGAACCATTCGGACTAGGAATTCCCTAGATTTTTTTTTTCGAAATTCACTGAAAAGATTCTTTCTGATTTTCCTGCGGGAATTTCTTCCTTGTGAACTATTTTTGAAGTCGGTGCTACCGGTCAAAATTATAAAATATCTATACATATAATCAGTGGCGTTTCCCTAACCTCAATCTACCTGTGCACTGGACTTAAATTTAAGGAATAAGTGTGCGGAAATACAAAGAATAACTAGATTTTGATTAGTTTAAACGACTCTGATAATTTTATTTTCCCTTTGGGCTGTCCAAATAACAGTGCACAGGTAAAAAGTGAGGTTACATGCCATTCAAGGAATACCAGATCATCTTCGAAAAATATCCATTCCCTCTCTTTTTTCCGAAAAATATGAACATGTCAATTGCAACAACAGATACTTCACTGATGGTTCTCGCATTAACGGATCCACTGGCTTCGGTGTTTTCAATGTGACTTCAACCACCTTCCGAAAACTTCAGGAACCGTGTTCGGTTTATGTTGCTGAGCTGGCAGCAATTAACTTCGCTTTGGGGATAATTTCCAATCAGCCCGTAGACCATTATTTCATCTTCTCGGATAGTCTTAGTTCTATCGAGGCACTCCGGTCGATGAAACCTGTTAAGCACGCATCTTACTTTCTTACAAACATAAGAGAGCAGATGTGTGTTTTGGTCGAAAGATCATTCAAGATTACCTTTGTTTGGGTCCCATCTCACTGCGCAATCTACGGCAATGAGAAGGCGGACTTGCTAGCAAAGGTGGGCGCACAGGAAGGTGAGGTTTATAATAGACAACTCTCGAACAACGAGTTTTTCCCATTAGTCCGTCAGAGTAGGAATTGGACACACAACGAACTTGGACGGTGGCTATTTTCTATAGTTCCTAAAGTTTCTGCGCGAGCGTGGTTCAGAGGTGCGGACTTAAGTCGAGGCTTCATTCGCACGATGTCGAGACTTATGTCCAATCACTATTCACTAAACGCACATCTGTACAGAATAAACCTTGTCGATAGCAACTTATGTAGGTGCGGAGCCGATTATGATGACATCGATCACGTAGTTTGGTTCTGCTCGGAAAACGACGCCTCCAGAGAGCGACTATTGGATACCCTTGTGGCCCGAGGTAAACAACCCTTCAGGGAAGTTCGAGGTGTTTTGGGAGATCGTGATGTAGTCTATATGCAGGCCATTTATAATTTTCTTTGTTCTTCTAACATCAAAATCTAATACTTTGTTTTGCCTTTCTCGTATACAAAGTATACGTAAAGGCTATATGTTCGCTCCAAAAACGAACTTTTTATAGGAGGCCCGGAGGCCCATAGTGTGATATACCGATCGACTCAGCTCGACGAATTGGAGTGATGTCTGTGTGTGTGTATGTGTGTGTGTATGTGTGTGTGTGCGCAAAAAGTCTAGCTCACTTTTTGGGCACTTATTCTCAACCGATTTGCTCGCAATAAGTTGCATTCGACGCAGAATTCTGTCCCATTGTTTCCTATTGAAAATTGATCCGATCGGACTATGGGCTTGGAAGTTATGGCCAAAATACTTTTTTTCATATAAATGCACATTAAAAAGTCTAGCTCACTTTTCGGGCACTTATTCTCAACCGATTTGCTCGCAACAAGTTGCATTCGACGCAGAATACTGTCCCATTGTTTCCTATTGAAAACTGACCCGATCGGACTATGGGCTTAGAAGTTATGACCAAAATATTTTTTTTCATAAAAAGCACATCAAAAAGTCTAGTTCACTTTTTGGGCACTTATTTTCAACCGATTTGCTCGCAACAAGTTGCAATCGACGCAAAAACCTGTCTCATTATTTCCTATTGAAAACTGACCTGATCGGACTATAGGCTTAGAAGCTATGACCAAAATACTTTTTTCATAAAAAAGCACATCAAAAAGTCTAGTTCACTTTTTGGGCACTTATTTTCAACCGATTTGCTCGCAACAAGTTGCAATCGATGCAAAAACCTGTCTCATTATTTTCTATTGAAAACTGACCTGAGCGGACTATGGGCTTAGAAGTTATGACCAAAATACTTTTTTCATAAAAAAGCACATCAAAAAGTCTAGTTCACTTTTTGGGCACATATTTTCAACCGATTTGCTCGCAACAAGTTGCATTCGACGCAGAATACTGTCCCATTGTTTCCTATTGAAAACTGACCCGATCGGACTATGGGCTTAGAAGTTATGACCAAAATACTTTTTTTCATAAAAATGCACATCAAAAAGTCTAGCTCACTTTTTGGGCACTTATTCTCAACCGGTTTGCTCGCAACAAGTTGCAATCGACGCAAAATCCTGTCCCATTATTTCCAATTGAAAACTGACCTGATCGGACTATGGGCTTAGAAGTTATGGCCAAAATACTTTTTTTCATAAAAAAGCACATTAAAAAGTCTAGCTCACTTTTTGGGCACTTATTCTCAACCGATTTGCTCGCAATAAGTTGCATTCGACGCAGAATACTGTCCCATTGTTTCCTATTGAAAACTGACCCGATCGGACTATGGGCTTAGAAGTTATGACCAAAATACATTTTTTCATAAAAAAGCACATCAAAAAGTCTAGTTCACTTTTTGGGCACTTATTTTCAACCGATTTGCTCGCAACAAGTTGCAATCGACGCAAAAACCTGTCTCATTATTTCCTATTGAAAACTGACCTGAGCGGACTATGGGCTTAGAAGTTATGACCAAAATACTTTTTTCATAAAAAAAGCACGTCAAAAAGTCTAGTTCACTTTTTGTGCACTTATTTTCAACCGATTTGCTCGCAACAAGTTGCAATCGACGCAAAAACCTGTCTCATTATTTCCTTATTGAAAACTGACCTGAGCGGACTATGGGCTTAGAAGTTATGACCAAAATACTTTTTTCATAAAAAAGCACATCAAAAAGTCTAGTTCACTTTTTGGGCACATATTTTCAACCGATTTGCTCGCAACAAGTTGCATTCGACGCAGAATACTGTCCCATTGTTTCCCATTGAAAACTGACCCGATCGGACTATGGGCTTAGAAGTTATGACCAAATTACATTTTTTCATAAAAAAGCACATCAAAAAGTCTAGTTCACTTTTTGGGCACATATTTTCAACCGATTTGCTCGCAACAAGTTGCAATCGACGCAAAAACCTGTCTCATTATTTCCTATTGAAAACTGACCCGATCGGACTATGGGCTTAGAAGTTATGGCCAAAATACTTTTTTTCATAAAAAATCACATTGAAAAGTCTATCTCATTTTCTGGGCACTTATTCTCAATTTGCTCGCAACAAGTTGCATTAGACGCAGAATCCTTTCCCATTGTTTCTTATTGAAAATTGACCCGATCGGACTATGGGCTTAGAAGTTATGGCTAAAATGCTTTTTTTCATAAAAATCATATTAAAAAGTCTAGCTCACTTTTTGGGAATTTATTCCAACTGATTTGCTCGCAACAGTTGCATTCGACGCAGAATCCTGTCCCATAGTTTCCTATTGAAAATTGACCCGACCGGACTATGGGCTTAGAAGTTATGACCAAAATTCTTTTTGCCTTTCTTGTATACAAAGTATACTTAAAGGCTATATGTTTTCTCCAAAAACGAACTTTTTATAGGAGGCCCGTAGACTCATAGTGTTATATACCGATCGACTCAGCTCGACGAATTAAAGTGATGTCTGTGTGTGTATGTGTGTGCGCAAAATAATCTCACTGATTTTTCAGGCACTTATCCTTAACCATTTCATTTCTTAGGCATTTATCCTCAACCGATTTGCTCGCAACAAGTTGCATTTGACGTGGAATCTTGTCCCATTGTTTCGCATTGAAAACCGGCCCAGTCGGACTATGGGCTTCGGAGTTATGGCCGGTTTTTACATGAAAAATTCTTTTCCTCTATTTAGGCACTTACTCTCGGCTGATTTACTCGCAACATTCGACGCAGAATCATGTCCCATTGTTTCCTATTAAAAATTGGCCGGATCGGACTATGGGCTCAGAAGTTGTGGCAAAAATACTTTTTTTCATACCAAAAGTGCGAAGAAATTACTCACTCACAAGAAACGAGAAAGGTACTATCACTGCTAGGTGGATTAATCTGGGTTTTTTTCTCTTTCTTCAAAGTTTTTGCCTTTCTCGTATACTAAGTATACGGTAAAGGCTATATGATCGCTCCAAAAACAAACTTTTTATAGAAGGCCCGGAGACCCATAGTGTTATATACCAATCGACTCAGTTCGACGAATTGAGGTGATGTCTGTGTGTGTGTGTGTGTGTGTATGTGTGTGTGTGTGTGTGCGCACAAAACGAAGCAAAAAATGTCACTCATTTTTTAGGCACTTATCCTCAACCGATTTGCTCGCAACAAATTGCATTTGACGCAGAATCCTTTCCCATTATTTCCTATTGAAAATTAGCCACGTCGGACTATGGGATTGGAAGTTATGGCCAAAATACAAATTTATACGTAAATATCGCGTAAAAAATGTCACTCATTTTTCGGGTACTTATCCTCAACCGATTTGCTCGCAACAAATTGCATTCGACGCAGAATCCTTTCCCATTGTTTCCTATTGAAAATTGGCCACGTCGGACTATGCGATTGGAAGTTATGGCCAAAATACAAATTTATACGTAAAAATCGCGTAAAAAATGTCACTCATTTTTCGGGTACTTTTCCTCAACCGATTTGCTCGCAACAAATTGCATTTGACGCAGAATCCTTTCCCATTGTTTCCTATTGAAAATTGGCCATGTCGGACTATGGGATTGGAAGTTATGGTCAAAATACAAATTTATACGTAAATATCGCGTAAAAAATGTCACTCATTTTTCGGGCACTTATCCTCAACCGATTTGCTCGCAACAAATTGCATTCGACGCAGAATCCTTTCCCATTATTTCCTATTGAAAATTGGCCACGTCGGACTATGGGATTGGAAGTTATGGCCAAAATACAAATTTATACGTAAATATCGCGTAAAAAATGTCACTCATTTTTCGGGCACTTATCCTCAACCGATTTGCGCGCAACAAATTGCATTCGACGCAAAATCCTTTCCCATTGTTTCCTATTGAAAATTAGCCACGTCGGACTATGGGATTGGAAGTTATGGCCAAAATACAAATTTATACGTAAAAATCGCGTAAAAAATGTCACTCATTTTTCGGGCACTTATCCTCAACCGATTTGCTCGCAACAAATTGCATTTGACGCAGAATCCTTTCCCATTGTTTCCTATTGAAAATTGGCCATGTCGGACTATGGGATTGGAAGTTATGGTCAAAATACAAATTTATACGTAAATATCGCGTAAAAAATGTCACTCATTTTTCGGGCACTTATCCTCAACCGATTTGCTCGCAACAAATTGCATTCGACGCAGAATCCTTTCCCATTGTTTCCTATTGAAAATTGACCAGGTCGGACTATGGGATCGGAAGTTATGGCCAAACCACCTTTTTTTGCCTTTCTCGTATACTAAGTATACGGTAAAGGCTATATGATCGCTCCAAAAACAAACTTTTTATAGAAGGCCCGGAGACCCATAGTGTTATATACCAATCGACTCAGTTCGACGAATTGAGGTGATGTCTGTGTGTGTGTGTGTGTATGTGTGTGTGTGTGTGTGTGTGTGTGTGTGTGCGCAAACTACTCAAAAATGTCACTCATTTTCGGACACTTACCCTCAACCGATTTGCTCGCAACAAGTTGCATTCGACGCAGAATCCTGTCCCATTGTTTCCTATTTGAAATTGGCCAGATTGGACTATGGGATCGAAAGTTATGGCCAAAATACAAATTCATACGAAAAAATCGCGTAAAAAATGTCACTCATTTTTCGGGCACTTAACCTCAACCGATTTGCTCGCAACAAGTTGCATTCGACGCAAAATCCTGTCCCATTGTTTCTTATTTGAAATTGGCCAGATCGGACTATGGGATCAGAAGTTATGGCCAAAATACAAATTCATACAAAAAAATCGCGTAAAAAATGTCACTCATTTTTCGGGCACTTATCCTCAACCGATTTGCTCGCAACAAGTTGCATTCGACGCAGAATCCTCTCCCATTGTTTCCTATATGAAATTGGCTAGATCTGACTATGGGATCAGAAGTTATGGCCAAAATACAAATTCATACAAAAAAATTGCGTAAAAACGGTCACTCATTTTTCGGGCACTTATCCTTAACAGATTTGCTAGCAACAAGTTGCATTCGACGCAGAATCCTGTCCCATTGTTTTCTATTTGAAATTGGCCAGATCGAACTATGGGATCGAAAATTATGGCCAAAATTCAAATTCATATAAAAAATCGCGTAAAAAATGTCACTCATTTTTCGGGCACATATCCTTAACCGATTTGCTCACAACAAGTTGCATTCGACGCAGAATCCTGTCCCATTGTTTTCTATTTGAAATTGGCCAGATCGAACCATGGGATCGAAAGTTATGGCCAAAATACAAATTCATATAAAAAATCGCGTAAAAAATGTCACTCATTTTTCGGGCACATATCCTTAACCGATTTGCTCACAACAAGTTGCATTCGACGTAGAATCCTGTCCCGTTGTTTTCTATTGAAAATTGGCCATATCAGACTATGGGATCGAAAATTATATAATTTTTTGCCTTTTTATGGAAAAATCGCTAAAAAAACTCACTCATTTTTCAGGCACTTTTCCTCAACCGATTTGCGAGCAAATTGCATTCGACGCAGAATGTCTCATATTTTCTTATTGAAAATTGGCCAGATCGGACTATGGGCTTAGATGTTATGGTCAAATTACTATTTATTGTGAAAAAGAGTTCGAAAAAGTCTAGCTCACTTTTTTAGCACTTAGACTTCATCTATTCCCCAAGAAACACAAGTTCAACAAATCTGGTTGCAGTAACCATATTGTGACTGAATCCGGTCATATATAAGTTACTGTGATTGATGTGCAATATGTGTGTTTCTCAGGTCGCTCGCAACAGATTGCATTCGACGCAGAATCTTGTCGCATTGTTTTCTATTAAAAATTGGCTAGATCGGACTATGGGATCGGAAGTTATGGCCGAAACACCATTTTTGCCTTTTTATACGAAAAGGCTGTATGTTCGCTCCAAAACCAAACTTTTACAGAAGGCCTGGATACCCATAGTGTTATATACGTATAAGCTCGACGAACTGCGATGATGTCTCTGTCAAGTTTCATTCGACGCGGAATCCTGTCGTATTGTTTTTTATTGAAAATTTGGACCATGGGCACAGAAATTATGGCCAAAATATACTATGTGTTATAAAAAAGCGAGTAAAAAAGTCTAGCTGACTTTTAATGGACTTACCCTCAACCGATTTACTCACAACAAATTGCATTAGACGCGGAATTCTGTTCTATTATTTTTTTATTGAAAGTTGGCCAGATTGGACTATTACCTTAGAAATTATGGCCAAAATACTTTTTGCCTTTCTTGTGCAACAAAGTTGTACCGAAAGGCTATAATTTCTTTCCGAAAACGAACTATCGGATGCTTCCACACTGATACACTTCCCACCCTCTTCATACGGGAGTTTGGCAGAAAGACGGTCATGAGATTTATATCATAACAAATATTGCCCTCCGCTCGCTTGATGGGAATGACATTTTCGTTTCCTTTTTGTGTAGTCGGAGCTTCAGTTCAATTTACATCCAAAAGTGCTATCCTTAAAATATATGACTGGGTAAAATAAAACAGGGGTATGTACGTCAAAAAGATTGGAAAAGGAAACAAAAATGTCGAAATTCTTATTAGCATATTGTAGAACAAGCTGAAAACCGAACCGAGGTCTCGCGACAATCGCATTTTCCCGCATTTCCGGATGTTGCAACTGCATCGCGAGTAGTGCGCAACTGTGCCATAGTCGGGCACCACTCGCAATGCAGTCGCGACATCCGGGAATGGGACAACATATGATTTTCGGTTTTCAACTGGATCTACAATATCTTTGCCATAAATAATCTGATTTTCATAGAACGGACAAAGGAATTTGTCTTTTTTACTCCTAGCTACTAGCTCATCTATTTTCAAGCACACACATTTTACGAAGGTCGAGAAAGGCACCATCATCGCTAGGTGGATTAATCTGGGTTTTTTTTTAAGTCTCTGCCTGTCTGTTCCGTAGAGCACCGTAGCTCTGGCCATCCGGAAGATGCTCCCAGTCGAACCATTCTTCGAGCACGACGACACACCACATCGTAACTGACACCAAATAACCGGATGAGCAGCTGACATTTTTTGATTATGATGATTCCCTGATTTCCGAATCCTAATCCCCTTCCATCCCTGAACATTGTAAACCTAACCTCGAGTCACCACGAGTACGTTGGCTTCTTCCCTTCTCTTATTAACTTCATAAAAAAATGATATTGATTGTACATATCCCAAAGAACCATGGCTCCGTAAAGTGTTATACACGCCTGAGCCTACCAAATAAACGAAATTGGAAAAAAAAAAAAAAAAAAAAAAAGTGAGGTTACGCGACGCCACTGCATATAATAAGCAAGGCCTGCGTGCCCAAACCTTTGTTCTTTATGAGGAATAAACGAGTCAATATTAAGCAAGGTTTTGTATTTCCTTGGTGTGATTTGTGGGAAGTGAGTCGTGGGATGGGGGCCCTCCTTAGCCGTGCGGTAAGACGCACGGCTACAAAACAAGACCATACTGAGGGTGGCTGGGTTCGATTCCCGGTGCCGGTCTAGGCAATTTTCGGATTGGAAATTGTCTCGACTTCCCTGGGCATAAAAGTATCATTGTATCAGTATCAGAAATGGTAACTTGGCTTAGAAACCTCGCAGTTAATAACTGTGGAATTGCTTAATGAACACTAAGCTGCGAGGCGGCTCTGTCCCAGTGTGAGGTTGTAATGCCAATAAGAAGAAGAAGAAGAGTCGTGGGATCAATAGTGAAGTTGGCCAAGTTCGGAAGAAGTATTTTACAGTTCGGAAGAAGTATTTTTAAGTTCTTCCGAAAATTCCTTTAAAAAATTGCCAGAAATGTCTTTATAAACTCTTTTCGCTATTCTCTAGGAGAGTCCTTTCTGAACCCCTTCGAAGACTTTTTGAGCAATTTCTTCGGAAATCGTTTTAGGAATTCTTTTGGAAACTTTTTCATTCCTTAATAAATTTCCGAATGAAATCCTGAAAGAATATTCGACGGTTTTACCTGTGGTTTTACTAAAGGAATTTCCCAACGAGAACCTTTATGGTTTTTGAAAAAATCCTATATGAGCTTCCGCAAAAATTTCTTATAGGGTTTTACAAAGGAATTTCTAATGAAACTTAGAAAAAAAATCGTAGTTTCCTCCGAGTTCCTTCAGGAACTCCACCAAGATCTTTTTTGGCATATTTTACCAACTTTTGAAGGCAATATTCATTTTGGTTGGTCATTGTGCCCCAGTCTTACTCAGCCAGAGCTCATTTTAGTTATGTTGATCGTCTATTGGGATTTGTGCATACAAGAACGCGAGGTGGGGAGTAAACTGTCCATTGTGGTTGTTATTAGTGGACTCAATCGTGAATGCCCTTCCAGGATCCAAGGGTCACAGCAGGTGAACTAAGTAGCACTGCAAATTCTCTAAATATAGGTACTAGATATGCAGCCGCTCAAACATTACCCAATTGTATATGTAACTCGAAGAATAGTAGTTAGAGTTTGTCTCAAATTTAGATATATTGAGAAGTAAATCGACTGGAGTTTATCAAAATCCTGAATTGGGAAAACTTTTGGAAAACAATATTAACAAATTAGTCTTATGACACTGAAGTCTAATTCTTAATACTGCTCAAGGGTTACGAAAAGTTGTTAATTTGTTAAATTTTGATTCATCAAAATAAGAGAATAATAAAATAGTTTCAATTTAAATAACATTTTGAGATTAGGTACTTATTAGTGACGCTGGTAATTAACTATGGAATGTGCTGTTTGATGATCGACAAATATAGAATACACTGGATTTTGTTTTTACGCGATTTACATTTTCTCAATTTTCACTCATCCTAAATGTTTAACGTATATTAACATATATTAATTACCAAAGAAAAGATTTATTCTGGATTTTTTTAAACATGTTGCGAAGAGTTTGGTAGCAAATTGAAGTCACACGATCAAAAATACGAGCGAAAAAAAATCGTGTAAAAACAAAATCCTTGTATTATAATTTTAATCCACTGAAGTCGATTTTTATACGTGCGATTCGTACGGTGTGAATGAAAAACCACGTGAATTCAAAAATCCGCTTTAAAATTGATTTTTTTCATCCGGTTCACGCCGCCGCCACCGCCGCCGATTATATGACCGGCGCACAGGTCTAGGTAGCACAGCCAGGGCTCAATATTGGGAAGAGCTCCCTGGTGATTCACAGTCTCCGTTAGCGGATAACTTCTTATTAGACCTTCCCAACCATTCATTCATAGGAACGGTAAGCATAAAGCCGCGTTAAACTGTGAATTAGGAGTCTCCTGTATAGGGTGTCGAAACCACACGTTTGTAGACTGTTCGTAGAAAGAAGATGACAACTCTCAATGTGATCCAACAGCCGAAAAAACACAGCTCCATTGTTTGCAATGAGTCTAGTAATTTCGTAGATTTGATTTTTTAAAAAACTCTTTTTTTCCCACATGGGTCCACTTTTGGTGGAAAAAGTTTGCATTTTATTCCCTTTTGAAAAAAGCATTAAAGTTTAAAAGAAATGCCAAGTCGAGATCGAATGGCAACGAAGGGCCAAGAAAAAGTACACCATTAGTAGTGAGCGTCACCGACGTACATCGAAACCATCTTAGTCAGCAAAACCGAGTGAAAGTAAGCCTTTTATCCATTAGTGCCTGCAATGGGACATGCAACCAGGTGGTGTTATCAAGCAGCACAGAACTTGCACACGTGTTTTCCGTTCTCTCAGCAGTGGCTCTTGTGCCGTTGGCTCACACTTGAATTCTGCACTCCGGGGCATTTCCATGCTTAACATTGCTGCTGCTGCTGGTGCTGTAAGTGATTTGGGTTTGTGTGTGGGTGTTGTTACTATGCAACATCCCCTTAACGGTTTTACGTTAGCATATCCAACCTTCCAGATGGGAAGCTCCACAGAAGAAATCAGAACTAGCAAACCATGCTACTTTTCCTTTCATCGCTTGAGGCATAAAATGTTATGGCATCCAGTTACAATTTTCTTTTCACTGCAATATCAGCAAGTTTTCCGAACGGTCAGAAAAGCGGCTTGGCCGTTAGTTTCTTTTCAGATTGGCCCACGTGAGCGTTCAAAATAAAATCTTACACGTTGCTGAAGCCGTTTCTGTACAAATTTTGCAGTTAAATAATGGAAGTGCATAATTTTCGGACAATAACGATATGAAGAATACTTTTTTTTCAGCTTGAACAGCCTGCAGAGAGAATGCTTTTATGTATCCCTAGCACCACATATGTTCTGTACAAATTACTGCAACTCATATATGACCAGATTCAGTCACAATCAAGTTGGTGTAACCATTTTTGTCTGACTTGTGCTGTTTGGCATCTATGTAGAAGTATTAATTATTTTAAAACAAAATCAGGATCTCCCACCACCCACCACGCAAAAGTATATGCTCTCCTCTTCCATGTCGTGGGTAAACTAAAATGTTCTATCGAGGATTCTAGAACTTGAAAATGCACTTATGTGGAAGAAAAAACCTATACTTTCGTGTAGTAGGTGTTTTAGCGATACTGATGTTTTTAATATAAGCCCCTTTGGTCAAAGACACCATGATATCCCTTTTAAATATTATATTCCTTCCATTACTTGCTTTGTTAGTTAAAGCTTGAACTTGAATGGCTTTAGATGAGTTGCAATCATAATAAATTCAGCTCAATCGACCTTGTAAAAAGGATCTAAAATTTCCACCCGAAGCCATGTCAATGAATTCTATGCATTCGATTTTCGACGAATCAAATGCCCATCGTTATGTGTCCGTTGGCCATCAATCTCGGCAAATGCGTTTCAATTGCCATAAAAGGGTATCCTTTATCATTTCGCTTCAAATTGCCCGAATGCCCTGCTGCCGGAAGCCTATTACTTAAAAGTTGCAACATCGCTTCATATTGGAGCCGCTCGCCATTCGCCGTAATTGTCAGCAAAGGCAGGGTGATTTTATCAATTACGGGTATCAAAAGCGAATGCTTTGTGCGGCCTACTTTGCGATTTGTATTTACATTTTTTTTATAAACAAAATTCATTTAATTTATTCCGTTCAATGTTTCCACAAAACTAATAAATACTTATTTTGTCGGAAACATATCATAGGATTTTCCTTTCCAGCCTCAATGCACACAGCCCTAGAGCGCTAGTATTTTTAAATGGCAAATTACAACAATAGCCACGTCTTTTGGGATGGGAAAGGATTGTTGATGCAGTCTCTCGTCCGCTGCAAGCTACCCCTGCACGGTTTACCCCCTCGCCACAGTTTATGAGGAATTTTAATGGAATCTAATGGTTAGATATAACAAGATGGTATATTCTAATTGGATTCCTAAACGAGCTTCCATTAATTTTGAATACTAACAGTTATTGTCAGAATAACTCGAGTTGTATAGGATATAATATGGAAACAATTTAAAGTCCATTTTCAATTCTACCTGGTATTAAAGCCACGATCTCCTGCATATGAAGCAGAGACGTTAGTCATTTTACCACGAAGCCCATGAAATCATCATGGAAAAATAAATTTGAAATCATTATAATCTAAGATTATTTGAAATATTTATCACGTGCGACCTTTTCAAGTAAAAATGATCAGATCAAATAGATTTTTTCATTGGAATTTAGATGATTCCAATTTACGAATAATCCAGTCTCCAAAATCCAGAGTATGATCCGTAGTCGTAACAAAAAAGGACATTCCACCCTATCGAGCGCTAAGCGCTGGCTATTCATCCGAAATTCCCGCGTTACACGACGAAGCTTTAAATTTTTTATAGCATCGTTTCTGGGGACGGACGTGCGGTAACCGGGATGAGGTTGCGATGCGACTCTACGCCAATGTGAACTCACATGGGAATTTATGTATTTTTCAAAACTTTACTTGTCCATCGGGAAGATGGACTGCTATCGGGTATCCTGGGACGCTCGGCGAGCGATTGGCATAAATATGCAATGACCCCTTCCCCGCTGGATAACCTTCGACCTGCGGGAACATGCCATTAGTTGTGGTGTTCAATTTTCCACGCGATAAATATCCATCCAGTGAACAATTTATCGGCGAAAATGTGATTACATGTTCGGTGCCACGTCGTCCCATCCCATTATTATTGGGTGCTTCTTTGGCTTCTAATGCGATCGAATTTTCATGTTCCGTTGCCGGTTCGGGAAATGGGACAATACAGGTGATGTCATATTGTTGAGAAAAATTTCCGCGAATTTGTTTTTATTGAGCGGAGAAAAATATGAAATATCTCAACAGTATTCAACGATTTGTATGATCGAGCGTGGTGCTGATTAATTTTCAATTTATGAATTATGATTAGCATAGCATAGCATAGTTACGACGTACACCTCGTAGATTGGACATTAGTGATAGTCATGTTTTTCTTTTGAAACCTCCATGCAGATTACTATCAGAAAGCAAGGTGGGTGTTGTAGTAGTTCTTGATTTCAATCTAAAACAAAAATCCCAAAAGCATTACTACTCCTGGCCAAGCCCATCTTCACCGTTACTTGGAAGTGGAAGGAAATGTGAGTAATTAATTATCAATTTATGAATTATGATTCTTCAAAAAGTGAAATTAAGAAAAAGCATTTTTGTTGTTTTATGTATTTATGTATATCAAAATAATAAATTTGAACTCTCGTTTTTGAACTTCCCGAAACCGCAATGACGGCCTGCTGCTGCTTCGTGCACCATCTTCGTTGTAGGGTATTGGCTATCCTGGAGGTCACTCTTGCGACCGCTCTCCACTGCTCTGGGTTCTGTATCATTCTTCTGACGATGTTATCGATGGTAGTGTCCATTCCGCATGTCTCCAACATCGCTCAACATCCTCTCCGTTTCGAACCGGAAACATGTGAACAGGATGTGCTCAGCCGTTTCAGTCCAAGGGCCCCGTACGCGTGTTACTGGCGAACAAAGCTCGTGTGCTCTGCATTGAAGTGTAGAACCGGTATTAGGACGCAATCGTCAATGCGTCCATATTTATATTCGATTAGTTACTGCAAATTAATTCTTTTTCGAGTGCTATTTCAAGCATACCACATCGTTATATTGCATGATTGATTTTGATGAAATAACGAAAACAAAAGTGTGCATAAAAATTGCTTCGCCATAACAAAAAGATGGTAGAGAATTAACACTGTTGTTTACATTTAAAACCAAATCCAGATGTCGCACATGTCGCGGTAAGGCTTCAGTGCTCCGCCTTCTCCTCCTGTTTTAGTCATGTCTGAGCATTGTGGACAGGAGGGGGAAGCCGCATGTCTGAAGCTATGCAGGTACCACCATCCGTGGCCTGTTAAGAAATGGGCCAAGCCAAAGTTTAGCTCTCTATGAGGTCTGTAATCCATGCAGACACACTTGGGACTAGGCGATGGGGCCACCTTCCCACCTTCCTCTGCCATTTTGGCTACTGTTGCTCCTTGATATTCATCCGTAGGTCCCAAGGATCAAACACAGGAAGACATTACTTTCAGTGCTGCGGCAATGGCTTTTTTAGCAAGTACTGTTAAATGCGATCTTACCGTTACCACCGCGTTGCTGAATCTTTTCTTTCTGGATGCACTCTCTGCAACTTCAATGACTTGTTAATTGCTTCCACCGTTGATGTTCCTTTTTGGAACCCGAACTGCTTTTCCGATAAGCCAGTCTCGCCCTCCTTCAAATGCGTCAGCAAATCCACTTATTTAGAAAGTGAAGATCTACTAAACACTTCTGCAGCACCATCTCCCGAGCAATGCACGTGTTTTACATCAGTTACTGTTGCTCATACGTTACTGTTAATTAATTTGAATTGGCTGCTAGAGCCAGAACAACCCGGAAGCGCCAGTATCGCGGTTTTTGAATTCCACCCAGACCCGTGTCGTAATTTTTGGTTCCTGATCGTACATAGTGGCTGCCACACCGTTGTCCGTCACGTTCGGAGTAGTCTTGAATATCTTAACAATATTTTGATTTGAATTTTTGAGAGCTTCTTCTAGCTAACTCCTTTTCTTCCTATTTGATGCGTTCGTCATGTTATGCTTTGTAAGAATGAGCTCGTACCCTAGTAGTAAAATTCATTTTTATTTTTAAAGTTTTGCTGCTTACATATTTTTACATGTTAGGTGTGTTTTTTTAATTATTAAAAAAATCTAATCCTGACAATTGCATTGCAATATTCTACAGTATGGTCATCTTCCCGAGTAGAAGAAAATAGCTCAATAATATCAAATGTTGATAAGATAGCAAAATTAGATATGGACATGATTGATATAAGAGATAAAAAATCAGACGACAATATCAATATTTTGCACTAAAATATCACGAGGAGATCAAATTATGCTATTTGTAATAAGTGATCAATATCATGTGCCATTAGTTTGTTCTTATCCATAGCATATCTTGATATTTAAATGATATTTCGGTGCAATTTTTTGATATTGTTGCCTGTTTCTTTATCTCTTATATCAATCAAGTCCATATCATGTTTTGTTATTCTGTTCATGGCTTCTACCCGGGTTGGGGGAAGGGTCATTTGGCCGAAACCCATTCGACCGAAAGCGATTTGGCCGAAAGTTGTTCGGCCGAATATACCATTTGGACGAACAGACCATGAGGCCGAAAGTCATTTGGTCGAAAGGATCGTTTGGCCGAAAGGGTCATTAGGCTGAAAGTCATTTGGCCGAAAGGGTCGTTCAGCCGAATGGGTCGTTTGGCCGAATGGGTCGTTTGGCCGAATGGTTCGTTAGGCCGAATGGCTCGTTTGGCCGAGAGGGTCATTTGACCGAACGGGTCATTTGCCCGAAAGGGTCATTTAGCCGAATGGGTCATTTGGCCGAATGGGTAATTTGGCCGAATGGGTCGTTTAGCCAAAAGAGTCGTTTGACCGAATGGGTCGTTTGGCCGAATGGGTCGTTTGGCCGAATAGGTCATTTAGCCGAAAGGGTCGTTTGGCCGGAAGGGTCATTTGGCCGAATGGGTCATTTGGCCGAAAGGGTAATTTAACCGAATGGGTTATTTGGCCGAAAGGGTCATTTAGCCGAATGAAAAAATGAAATGAAAAAATTTTTCTCTGCACGCTGTAAAAAGTGAGAATAGCGAATTGAGTAGTGAGACGTCTCACTACCCACTTCGCAGACATCTCTCTTCTCACTCCTCATTTCTCACTTCTTATTGTAAAAAAAGGAGCGTGAAGTGAGTAGTGAAACGTCTCACTACTCACTTTGTGCTTCTCACTTTTTACATCGAGAAGTGATAAATGAGGAGTGAGAAGTGAGACGTCTCACTACTCACTCTTCATTTATCACTTCTTGTTGTCAAAAGTGATAAACGCAAGGTACGAGACGTGATGTGATAAACGCAAGGTATGAGACGTCTCACTATTCACGTCGCGCTTTTCGCTTTTTACAGGGAGGAGAGAAAAATGAAGAAAGAGAAGTAAGACGTCTCACTTCTCACTTCTTTTTTCTCATTTCTCACTTCTCACTGTGATAAGTGAGTAGTGCGAAGTGGATAGTGAGACATCTCACTACTCACTTTTTACAGCGAGAAGTGATAAATGAGGAGTGAGAAGTGAGACGTCTCACTTCTCACTCCTCATTTCTCACTTCTCACTGTGAAAAGTGAATAGTGCGAAGTAAGTAGTGAGACGTCTCTCCACCCACTTCGCATTACTCACTACTCACTTCAGACGTCTCACTTCTCACTCTTCATTTATCACTTCTTGCTGTGAAAAGTGAGTAGTATGAAGGGAGTAGTGAGTATTTCGGCCTAATGACCCTTTCGGCCAAACGACCCTTTCGGCCAGACGACATAAACGAGAAAGGCTAAAACATGACAACATTTTTTTGCTCAGTTACCTGATTCTAACACAATAGTTGATTTTATGCTCTAGATGTTGTCGGGCAACTTTCTGAACACTTTCTACGAACAAATTGGTAGGCCAGATGTGTATTTTTTTAACTTCAGGCCTAAGAAAATCACTTCAATATTGCCGATTTCACCAATTTGAAGAGTTATGTGTAGATTGTGATTTGCCCGATTCTTTTTCACACACGCACTCTCATTTCACGTTGATCAATTTCTGTTACTGATATCGCCAATTATAACCCATTACTCGTTAGACACATGTAAACGTGTACACTAAATCGATTCCCGCCATGATTTGACGTCTATTTGTTTTCAAATTGAGCACTCACACACAAACAATATACACGGAAAATCAGTTTTTTTGGGTGTATTGAGTGCGAGAAAAAGATGACTGTGGGAAAAAGATACTTGCAAAACTCTTGTAAAGGGCAAAAAGCGCAATAAAAAATGCAATATTTTCTTACTCGTGTTATTTTTTATTTTTGCAACAGGCATGGTCAATTATCAGAATTGACTGCATACATTAAATTAAAAATAAAATCGAAGGAAGACAAATATTGCAAAATGACAGCGTTGAAAACTTGGTAGGCGTGGTTAGTGGTTGTTGACGTAAACAATCATTTCCGTTGCCAACGTCGCACAGTATAATGGAAAGTACACACGGTCAAGCAATTTGACCAACATTGACTCCACCTCTCGTTTATTCGAACATCCTTCAAGTTTTACCAACAGCGGCACGAACAATCAATTTATTCGACCAACAATATCACATACGAACGACCGAAGCGCCAACTTGAGCACCAACCATCAAAGAATATATGGGGGTTTGTGCAACTTCACTACAAATGCTCAAACATGTTCGGCGAACCTTGACTCCACACCCCCGACAACTCAAACCAAAATCAAACCGTTTTAATTTTTTCCAACCGAGCCGCCAACTGTCAAATGGTTGATCAAACAATTTCACACACGTTCAAACAAAACAGCAACCGAAGCGATTTCTTGGGGCGGAGTCAATGTTCGTCAAACTGCTTGACTGGTGTGTACGTTGCATAAGAGACGGGCATCGACAGGGTGTGAGCTCTGACACACGCTCATTCCAGTTTGTGACAACAGAACGTACGGACGTGCTTTCTCGCTCGTTTACGCTGTGTTTATGTTTTCGCTTCATCGCGTTGGCTATATTTTCTCCGGGACCCATCATGGAAGATACCACGGACAACCCAGTCGCGAATTAAACGCGAAAGCGTCCATAGAAGGATGTTGCTTCCGACGAGGGAAGTGAAAAGCTTCTCTTGAGCAACAGCCAACTCCTCGCTCAAGAATGAATGGTGACGCCGGCAATCCACTGGGTACCACGAAAAAAAAGGAAGAAACATCAGCCTTTGTTCCACGATAAATCAACGCTCAACGAGGAGAAGTGATTTTCGTGAAAGGTAATGTGATCAGACGTCCCGTCAAGCTCAAAATCATCGAAGCTGCTGGAGAGGATGTCACACCGCCCGGAGACGAGCCAGCCTCGGGCTGCAAGTCTCCTAAACAAAGACAAAAAAAAAAAAGGATGTCACACCTCCGTCGGAGTCGTCGCGTTCATCGTGGCTTAGGGGCAAGCCAGAGTAAACGCGACGTGCGATGCGACGCGACGCGACAATGCAATTTGACAGCCTGTTGATATTGATTGTTATTCTTTTACATGAGTCGCGTCGCGTCGCATCGCTCGTCGCGTTTACTCTGGCTTGCCCCTTACTATCCCACACAAGTCATAGTCGACGACGGCACGTTGACGGCACTACGAAGGGATATATTTAAGCTCACTCGGCGGCAGGAGCAGCTCATCATCGCTGGAGACCTGAACGCAAAGCACCAATCGCGAGAAAACACCGTCTCAAACCGGAACGGAGTCGTCTGGTCCAACGATGCCCACTACGCGATCCTGAACCCTGACAGTCTTACCCAGTGACACGTTCCGGGGCCCATAGAAACCTCGAAATCTTCATCATGAACATGAACGATCACGTCTCCCAGCCGGTCGTCCTCCAGGAGCTCAGCCCGGACCACTATCCGGTGGTGGCGGAAGTTGGAACTTCGGTTAATCGGCACGAGCTAACCCGGCCTAACTATCACCAAATCGACTGGTGTCGGTTTTAACGGTGCGTGGACGAGAACATCGACTACCAGCGGCATCCGGTGTCATCCGAAGACGTCAACGAGCAGCTGCACGCCATCCAAGAGACGCTCTCCCTAGCCCGCGAGCAGGATGTACCAAAGACCGGTCAGGTATGCAACACCCTAACCATTGATACACTCACCAAAGATTTGATCCGTCTGCAAAATATCACTAACAGGCAGTACCAACGTACTGGTCTTAAACCCGGTGCAACGGAACAAGCATGTCACTTACACATCCACCATGGCGTTACTCGATGTCGAGAAGGCATTGGACAATGTATGGTATGATGGTCTGGTGTACACACTACATCGCTACAATCTTCCCAAGTACCTGATGAAAATCATTCGCAACTGTCTGTCGGCTAGGATATTCCGGGTCGCAATAAGTGGAGCAAGTTCCAATGCGGAAAATCTGAATCAACACGGCGAAGACCCAGACCATCATCTTTCCCCACTCGAAATCCCCCAGGCTTGTTGCGGCTGAGGACTGCAAAATCATCCACAATGTAGTGACCGTGAAATGGGCAAACGAGGCTGACTACCTTGGCTTGACCTTCGACAGCAAGCTTATTTTTCGGCAACAGGTTGACAAGACGGTGACAGTGTGCAACGTTTTGTTATAACGGCTGTACACTTTCCCTCATTGTGCCTGAAATAGCTTGCTGTCTACAGGCAAATCATCCTCTCCGTGATCGAATACGGCATGCCGTTCTGGAAGAGCTGCGCTAAAACCCATCACCTCAAACTCCAAAAAGTACAGAACAAAATCCTGAGGATGATCCTCAATACCCCTCCCACGACACGATCTTCTGAGGTCCACCTTCTGGCAGGGATCAAACAACTTAACGAGCGCTTTGGTGAGTGTAAACACGGTTTAGAAATCGTTGCATGGCGTCCGCCCAGCAGGTTATCCGAGACCAGTTCCCCAACTAGAATAACGGGGAAGGGTCATTTGGCCGAATCCCATTCGGTCGAAAGCCATTTGGGCGAATGCCACTAGGCCGAAACCCATCTGGCCGAAAGTCGTTTGGCCGAAAGGGTTGTTTGACCGAAACGGTCGTCGAAAGTCATTTGGCCGAATGGGTTCGTTTGGCCGAGAGTGTCGTTTGGCCGAGAGGGTCGTTTGGCCGAGAGGGTCATTTGGCCGAATGGGTCATGTGGCCGAAAGGATCATTTGGCCCGAAAGGTTTGTTTGACCGAAATGGTCGTTTGGCCGACAGGATCATTCAGCCGAAAGGATCATTTGGCCGTTTCGGTCAAACAACCCTTTCGGCAAAACGACTTTCGGCCAGATGGGTTTCGGCCTAATGGTCTGTTCGGCCTAGTGGCATTCGGCCAAATGGCCTGTAATTAATTTCACTTACCTTAAGTGTTCATTTGAAAGCACATCAATTATATTTTCAACGAAATGTAATCCAATCGCAGCAGATATGGAATCCGCTTACATTAAATGATGCATCCAATTATTGGTGCAGTGTTCCAATTACGGTATTTTTTAATTCTTGTTCCTATAGTTGCGAGTCCCGTTGTTTTCATATAGGACTCGCAAGTATAGGAACACTACCGCAACTATTGGTGCAAAGCAGAGAAAAAGATAAACTATTTTAAGAAAACTTCATCGATTTTGATGCAAATCTCAACCTGTTTTCTTTTGTTTCGTGTAATGACAGTTCAGCACGTTGATAGACTAAATGGGTTGCTGCGTTTAATCCATAGATTGTGTAAAAACAACTCTATCGCAACTACAGGAACATCCTCGACTATCGGAACATTCACCCTGATCAATTCAAATGCAAATGGGAATTTCTTGACCCAAATCCACAACCAATTCGCACATCAAATAGCTGATGCCGTTCAGCCTTGAAATGCTCAAATAGGCGAGAAATAATGTTGATCCAGACCAGACTGGATGTCATCAATTTCAATCCCATCGTCGTGGTTGTGATGAAATTTCATCTGAGTTTTAGTTCGGCAACCTCGGGGAGTTGGGTGCCCCGAAAAATCCAATCGCTCGTGAAGATTGATTTACGATGTGGCGGTAGCACTTGATGAAATGCTCGGTCTAGTAGAGCAGACATATGGTAGATATATAGCCGTGGCTGTACATCTCTGCACAAGTCGCAACTTCATTTTTCTGCCGGAAAATATTCTCTTCCCATGTGTGGGATTATATACGGCCAGCATATCTCATATCTCACGTCGCGGAAAAAAAAATTCAAATTCAAGTCTGAAGCTGACGTAAAATCACATGAGAGGAAAAAAACTTTTGGCGGATTTTCCAAACATTACGGATGGTTGCTCGGGGATCGGACTGTAGCTGTGGCTGACACTTATTTCATCCTCTGATTCTCTCGTCACGCGAAATTCTGCATCAAGACATCCACTTTTGCACAACGGCTGGAACCAAAACCTAATTGTTGTTGAATGTTTCGTGAAAAAGTGTTCTTATCCGAATGAACGTTGTTTTGTTTTTTGTACAGTTTATTACATACAGGTGGAGTTTTTCACGTGTATTTTAATTTTATGCACGTTTTACAGTTTCAATGTATCCTGACTGCATTTACAGCCTGTATGTATAAACGATTATTGGGATAATTCTTACCTTTATTTTATTTGAGCCTGAAATAAGAAAAAAAAGTAGGAGCCGGAAATTTTCCATCCTCTCGCGTAGGCTGACTTACGTCTATAAATACAGACGTGAAAAAACATGTTGACACGAGCCAGTAATTTACTATCCCGATGTTTTCTAACTAGAGGTCGACAGTGACTGACAAGGATGTTTGTAATATTTTGATTGGATTGCATGTGGCAGCTAAATTGCTAAAATGGCACCATTCATGTCGTTTGTAATCATCGTTGCATGTCGTGTCGGAAAGTGTTGGATAAAAATGTCTGTGGGCCAAACCATGCAAGGGGAATCATAAAATTGTGAATAGAAAATTATTTGGAGCTTTTTAGCGAAATGGCTTCACTTGTCATAAAACGAGTTAGGGGGAATTACGGCTTTGGCAGGTTTTGTTCTATTATTGGCAGGGGATTTTTGTTGACCAAATTTTATGAAATTAATTATATAATAGAACAAAACCTGCCAAAGTCGTCATTTCCCCTACATCGTATTACAGTCAAATCTCCATGAGTCGATATTGAAGGGACCATCGACTCATGGAAATATTGAGATGAGGAATAGCAAATCTTTGGAAAGCCGTTTGGAGGGACCATCACAGTAACCCAGAAAATATTTTAAAATATGGCATAATTTGCTTCCATGAGTCGATATCGAGTCACAGAACATCGACTCATGGAGGTTTGACTGTATTCCATTCAATTCCGCCATTTCTAAAATTAAGTATTCATATGAAAATAAAATTAACATAAAGATGATATGTCAGAAGCGTTTTTTGAGTAATTTCAGGACAACTTCCTATGGAAATCAAAGAAAATCAGAGAAAATCAAAAGAAGAAACTTCAGGAGAATTTCTCCATGGATATTCAGAAGATTTGCGAGAAGATCCAGAAAACACCTTTCATAAGCAAAAATTATCTTATGACTGCCACTACCTTACTGAACATTCTTCTCATTGGCATTACATTCCCACACTGGGACAGAGCTGCCTCGCCGCTTAGTGTTCATTAAAACACTTCCATAGTTATTAACTGCGAGGTTTCTGAGTCAAGTTACCATTTTTGCATTCGTATACCATGAGGCTAATACGATGAGACTTTTATGCCCAGGGAAGTCGAGACAATTTCCAATCCGAAAATTGCCTAGACCGGCACCGGGAATCGAACCCAGCCTCCCTCAGCATGGTCTTGCTTTGTAGCCGCGCATCTTACCGCACGGCTAAGGAGGGCCCCACCTTACCGACCCACACTTTTACTAATAGAAAGTGATCAAAGAGTATATCTCCGGTTAAATTTAATTCGTAATAATATTAAATGCTATGCAATTGTCGATTAAAGCATATTTCGAAAGGATTTTCGGATTTTATGACGCCGGAATCCGGCAAAAACTTTATTTGCCCTCTCGTAATTGCTATAGCTATACCTTGTCCAAAGCCAACCTCTATACACAATAGGTGCCATATTTTATAATATTATATGAAGCTTTCGGATTTCAATTTGCGTTCCACTTTCTATATTGCCTGTTTACCGTTATTAAATAACCTATTTATGTCACCAGTTTTTGCTCAACAAAGGAAACTGCATCCGGCAGCCAGCACACTGCATATGTAACCCACTCCGGGAAAATGTGATTGCCTTCTTATGTCAGCGCCTGGCTTCCAGCGTTATCAAATGCTTGAAAGCCAAATTCAACGTAACATTTATACGATATTTTAAATCCTCGTAGCGAATCTTCGTTCTCAGCCGGAAATTGCGCACCAGGTGGATGATCATTATCTTGTTGCTTATCATGGCATACCTGGCGCCAATACAGTTTCTCGACCCGCCACTGAACGGTAGGAAGGCAAACGGGTGCCTTCCCTTCGCGCGTTCCGGGGAGAAATTTTCCGGATCAAACTGTTCCGCATTCGGACCCCAAATATCCTTCCGTCGGTGAAGAACGAAAAAGTTGAAAACGAAAATATTCCCTTTCGGAATGCGGCACCCGTCGAGTTCGATGTCGGTCATGTTGACGCGCGCAATGGTGGATCCAACCGGGGTGAGTCGCAAGCATTCCTTGAAGAATTTGTCAAGATACGGAAGAGATTTCAGCGTGTCGGCTGTCAGGTCCTGCACACTGTCCGGAAGTACGGTTTGGATCTCCAATGCAAGCTTTTCCTGAATCTCCGGAAACATTGCCAGAAAAAGGCAACAGTGAGCGACCATGTTGGCGGAGGTATCGTAGCCCTGTTAAAATGTGCAAAATAACTGATCAGAAGTTAGTGATGAAGGAACTTAAAACGTACCGCCCCCATGATGGTAAGGATCTGTTCGCTTAAACTTTGCGTTGAAAAATCGGCTTCGAAATTTTTGTCGCTTAGGACTTGATCGATGAACAGCTTTGGGCGCCGAACCGTGTAGCCATCATCTTCGTCGTTTTCCTCGAATGTATTGCTCTGTGGTTTGGTTGCTAGCACCTGGCGTCTTTCCTCGATGATCTGAGAATATAAAACAAGTCGATGCATTTTCATTATATAGGGACAACATATCACCACCTATGCTTGCTAATAATTTTGGTTCTGCGATATTTGTAAAAATAAATAGTTTCTATCAAGATAAACGTGATACGAAAATTATTTTAAGCTTTTAGTGGAATGTGAAGTCGAGGTGAATCGAGTCAAGTACGAGACACTGAAGACGACCTTACTGTTGAGGTTGAAATACGTACCTGTCAAGGATACAATAAAGTAGTGGAATTAAATGGAATTGTACAAACTCTTATAAAGACAAGTAAGATAAACCTATTAACTATAACTATAACCATATCTTCAAAACTATATCTTTGATTTATTATAGAAAATATGTTGGTGAGGTCGCCTTGATTTTTTTTATGATCTCGTTCCTCAAAGATTTGTTTGCCTCTATCGTATACCAAGAATTCATAAAGGCTATTTCAATTGTGATTTAAATATTTGCTCTGAACCACAGGATACCATTTGGTCACATAACATATGTGTAACTCGGGTAGCAAAAATTGTACCCTTATAACACTTTTTATTTGTTATACGGAACATCGAAACGTCAGAAGATAGTATAACAGTATTTGATCTAACAAGGGGTCACGCGACTTATATTGTATATCTGAATACGATTCGCGTTGGAATTATACAAAAGATTTTCCCTAGTGGCGTTGGGTGTTCAGGAGCTGAAATTGTTTTTTTATAATTAATTGGAGATTGGGGTAAACAATATTAAAGTAGAAAAGAAAGGAGTTAAGGCTGCCCCAGACCTAAGCGATTTCATCGCCGCGACGGCGACAACTAGCCGCCGCGATTCTATCGTTGGGTCGCTGCAGGCAATGTTCTATTTACACTTCCATACCAACGGCGACAGAATCGCTGTCGCCAAGCGATAGAATCGCGTCACAACTGTCGTATCGCGTGTGTTTGGGGGAACCTTTAAAGGTATGTAACTGATATTGTATTGATATTGATTCGACAAACTCGAACAAAATCCATTCTTACACCGCGCTCGGGCTGTTAACTATTAAACGATGAATTTGTTTGGTGTTTGGTTGAAATTTAGAGCACACATAATCATTCTCCACGCGAACAACTAATAAAATATATCCAAATAAACTTTATGTGTGGTCTCAAATTAGCAATTATTTAATTTATGTGTGGTTCTATATCGATTATTTTAGGTTGGAGCTATTGCAAAAAATTATAACGGTGAAACATATATCTTATATAGATATTTTTGGCAGTGTGGCATCGCACCCGAATTTGACTTTTTTCTAACATGTATGTAACTGACTTTTTGTCTTTCAAAAGTCTTCTACACTATGATTCCTTAAACTATCAATAACAATAAGTAAAGTTTCATTTATCGGATTATTTTGAAGAAATATCGATTTTTAAAAAGGTGATGCCTCACCTAGATTTACCCTCAGTTAAATGTTCAATGCTCAGTTTTGGTGTTTTCGGTTTCCTTTTTACATGTCGTTGAAGTTGCTCGACTTTTGGTAAAAAGTATTCGGAATACTATCAACCCAAAAGCAATGTTCTAATAATGAAAAGAATGCCATGAAAAGAGATAACATTAATATCGTACATCGTAATAACCTATTCGGATTATGTGCTTCATGGCATGATAAAGATTATCTTGATTTCAATGTTGAATCATCACATTTTCATTTAATATAATATTCAAATTGGAAACACCTCACAGTTGCGATGCTCTCCTGCATTATGATAAGCGAGCTTGCTTTCATACGATTGATAATTAATAATGTTGCTTCTAATCTATCTATTTTGTGATTGTTGCGCATCGTAGACAAACATTGGTGTATCCCTCGTCATCCTTTCGAAAAAACCGAAGACTGCATATATAAAGATTCGTTCCCAATGTAGAACGAATCTTTATGGCCATTCAGTCGTTTCGGTCAAATAACCTTTTCGGCCAAAAGACTATTTCGAAGTACGATATTTTCGATATATTGGAGGGCAGCAGGGATTATGTCCAAGGGCTTGACGATCCCTCCCCAGGCCATCTGCGAGTTGTGGCGCCTGCCTAGGATGCGGTGGGGTTTGACAGTGGGCCCTGTTAAACCTCTATAAAAAGCTGCATGTATCCGCAAGTAGGCTCCGCCAAAGCGACCGTGTGCCGCTCAAAGCGCACAAGCCCAAGTCCTGGTGTTAGGTGGGACGCTAAACAGCCCTGACACGATGGCCCCCCGGCGAGACAGGAGGTTTGCGCAGGCCCAATAAGCCGCCTGGAAAACCAATAATTACGAACAATATAAGAGATAATGCGACTCGATATAATCGGCAAAGACCTAGGCGACGAATAAAGGATCACGATTGGAAGCTTGGAACATGGAACTGCAAGTCGCTAGGTTTCGCAGGTTGCGACAGGATGATCTACGATGAATTACATCCTCGCAACTTCGACGTCGTGGCGCTGCAGGAGATTTGCTGGACAGGACAGAAAGTGCAGAAAAGCGGGCATCGGGCGGCTACCTTCTACCAAAGCTGTGGCACCACCAACGAGCTGGGAACCGGCTTCATAGTGCTGGGTAAGATGCGCCAACGCGTGATTGGGTGGCAGCCAATCAACGCAAGGATGTGCAAGCTTAGGATTAAAGGCCGTTTCTTCAACTATAGCATCATCAACGTGCATTGCCCACACGAAGGGAGACCCGACGACGAGAAAGAAGCGTTCTACGCACAGCTGGAGCAGACATACGATGGATGCCCTCTGCGGGACGTCAAAATCGTCATCGGTGACATGAACGCGCAGGTAGGAAGGGAGGAAATGTATAGACCGGTCATCGGCCCGGATAGTCTGCACACCGTATCGAATAACAACGGCCAACGATGCATAAATTTCCGAAGCACCTTCTTTCCTCGCAAAAATATCCACAAGGCCACATGGAGATCACCTAACCAAGAAACGGAAAACCAAATCGACCACGTTCTAATCGACGGTAAATTCTTCTCCGACATCACGAACGTCCGCACTTACCGCAGTGCGAATATTGAATCCGACCACTACCTTGTTGCAGTATGCCTGCGCTCAAAACTCTCGACGGTGTACAACACGCGTCGAAGTCGGACGCCGCGGCTTAATCTTGGGCGGCTACAAGACGCTAGACTAGCCCAAGAATACGCGCAGCAGCTGGAAGTGGCACTCCCAACGGAAGAGCAGCTAGGCGCAGCGTCTCTTGAAGATGGCTGGAGAGATATTCGATCCGCCATTGGTAGCACCGCAACCGCTGCACTTGGCACGGTGCCCCCGGATCAGAGAAACGACTGGTATGACGGCGAATGTGAGCAGTTAGTAGAAGAGAAGAATGCAGCATGGGCGAGATTGCTGCAACACCGCACGAGGGCGAACGAGGCACGATATAAACAGGCGCGGAACAGACAAAACTCGATTTTCCGGAGGAAAAAGCGTCAGCAGGAAGATCGAGACCGTGAAGAGACGGAGCAACTGTACCGTGCTAATAACACACGAAAGTGCCACAGCCTGATATGTGTAAGGACATAAACGGGAACCTTCTTACGAACGAGCGTAAGGTGATCCAAAGGTGGCGGCAGCACTACGAAGAGCACCTGAATGGCGATGTGGCAGACGAAGATGGCGGTATGGTGATGGACCTGGGGTAACGCGCACAGGACATAATTCTACCGGCTCCGGATCTCCAAGAAATCCAGGAGGAGATTGGCCGGCTGAAGAACAACAAAGCCCCTGGGGTTGACCAACTACCAGGAGAGCTATTTAAACACGGTGGTGAGGCACTGGCTAGAGCGCTGCACTGGGTCATTACCAAGATTTGGGAGGAGGAAGTTTTGCCGCAGGAGTGGATGGAAGGTGTCGTGTGTCCCATCTACAAAAAGGGCGATAAGCTGGATTGTAGCAACTACCGCGCAATCACATTGCTGAACGCCGCCTACAAGGTACTCTCCCAAATTTTATGCCCTCGACTAGCACCAATTGTAAGGGAGTTCGTGGGGCAGTACCAGGCGGGTTTTATAGGCGAACGCTCCACCACGGACCAGGTGTTCGCCATTCGCCAAGTACTGCAGAAGTGCCGCGAATACAACGTGCCCACACATCATCTCCCAAGTAACAATTTCCATGCTTCTTGGATTTATCTAATTCTTATTGCGGACTTATGACAGCAATCACGAAGCTGATTGCACAGTTTTATTGGCGCTCTTATTGCTATCAATAAACCTCCCATAAATCTGCTGAAAAATGCTTCAAACGTCAAATGCCTATTGACCATATAAACAGATTTAGGGTAGTGATGAAGAGCGTAATAAATCCAATTTTCAACGCTCGAATAAAGCTACAATTTATGGTCATAATGTGGTCAAATGAATTACCCCCATAAGAATGTTTGTATTGCGAAGAGTTTATGACGGTGTTTTATAAAAGCAAAATTTTTCTGATCAAATTCCATGATGGCCATATTGAAAACGGAAAAGCATTTCGCAGTCAGCGAAATATATCACTGAAATGCATGATTTAACGAAATTTTCACCGCTTATCATACTTTTTCCGATAAATAATTTTATTAATTAATAGTTTGGGCAAAAATACTAATCGATTTAGTGGACATCCTAGATGTTGTGGTAATCAATATTTTCGATTTATTTCCCTGAACTACGTTATATGGCCGGCGCGTGGTGTTCAACCTTATTTTTTTCACAACATTTGACCATAACATCAGAAGCGCACTTCTTTTCAATGGTACTGAATCGAAAAAACAACCTGAAATAAAATATTGTTTTGTTGTCATCATCATAATTTTCATCAACAATCCATTTTGTTATTATTTTTCTGCAAAGATTTGTTTCTCTTTTTTAATGCAACATTTTGACAGCTGCCGCAGCCAAATTCCCTTTTTTTTCTAAATGCTCTTATAATAGGTTTATAGTGGTTATCTGGAGAGGGCCACTTGGCAATATCTCACTCTTATAGTGGTCATCAGAAGGTTGCCGTGTATTACTCGGTTTTATTGTTAGATCTTATAAATTGATCTTGAAAACCATTCTTAGAGCGGAATAAAACTTAAAATGTTACTTGGGCTATTCATCGACTTCAAAGCCGCATATGATACAATCGATCGGGACCAGCTATGGCAGCTAATGCACGAACACGGATTTCCGGATAAACTGACACGGTTGATCAAAGCGACGATGGATCGAGTGATGTGCGTAGTTCGAGTTTCAGGGGCATTCTCGAGTCCCTTCGAAACCCGCAGAGGGTTACGGCAAGGTGATGGTCTTTCGTGTCTGCTATTCAACATCGCTTTGGAAGGGGTAATACGAAGAGCAAGGATTAACACGAGTGGTACAATTTTCAATAAGTCCGTCCAGCTATTTGGCTTCGCCGACGACATAGATATTATGGCACGTAACTTTGAGAAGATGGAGGAAGCCTACATCAGACTGAAGAGGGAAGCCAAGCGGATCGGACTAGTCATCAACACGTCGAAGACGAAGTACATGATAGGAAGAGGTTCAAGAGAAGACAATGTGAGCCACCCACCGCGAGTTGGCATCGGTGGTGATGAAATCGAGGTGGTAGAAGAATTTGTGTACTTGGGCTCACTGGTGACTGCCGAAAATGATACCAGCAGAGAAATTCGGAGACGTATAATGGCTGGAAATCGTGCATACTTTGGACTCCGCAAGACCAAACTGACAATCTACAAAACGCTAATTAGACCGGTAGTCCTCTACGGACACGAGACCTGGACGATGCTCGTGGAGGACCAACGCGCACTCGGAGTTTTCGAAAGGAAAGTGCTGCGTACCATCTATGGTGGGGTGCAGATGGCGGACGGTACGTGGAGGAGGCGAATGAACCACGAGTTGCATCAGCTGTTGGGAGAACCATCCATCGTTCACACCGCGAAAATCGGACGACTGCGGTGGGCCGGGCACGTAGCCAGAATGTCGGACAATAACCCGGTGAAAATGGTTCTCGACAACGATCCGACGGGTACAAGAAGGCGAGGTGCGCAGCGGGCAAGGTGGATCGATCAGGTGGAAGATGACTTGCGGACCCTCCGTAGACTGCGTGGTTGGCGACGTGTAGCCATGGACCGAGCCGAATGGAGAAGACTCTTATATACCGCACAGGCCACTTCGGCCTCAGTCTGAATAAATGAAAATGAATATTTTCGGCCAATAATTTGCCTACGAGCCAACGGTCAAACGAGAGTGCCTGTTTTGTCGGGTTTCTACTCAGTTAGCAGATAGCTTCCGCGGTCCGACTTTGCTGTTCGGTGCGGTCCAAGTGAAAATCAGCCAGTGCCTGTTTTGTCGTGTTTCTGCTTAGTATTGTCTGATTTTCTAAAAATTGTACGCGGCGTACCATGCAGGAAAGGTATGGCTGCGCTTTCTGCATCCCGTTTACTTGATTCTTATGGGTAAATATAAGGGTTTGAATCCAAAGGAGAATGAGAAAATCTCTCACTTATCACGTCTGTATACACTCTCGATAGGTAGCACACCATGAGAGAAGTTTTTCGGTAGCTGCTACGATAATGAACTGATTCGGGGGGCTACAACCCATGATAAATTTCTTCTACTACCCCATTTGCGGGGGGGCCCTGTTCTATTTATTTTTTTCGCCCAGTTGTGTAAAACAAGTCCCCAACATAAAATGAGCGAGAACAACGCGTTTAATCAAACCCGCCGCGTATCTGAATCAGTTTTATTCCAACTTGTATACAAGTGCGATAGCTTCGTTTTCATGGCTTGTTATCGAAGAGGTTTGTGCCTCTCTTTTATCGTTGTTTGTTATCTATTGAGAGCGATTTCTGCAAACCCTGATAAATAGCATTGTGCTGTATCGTTTAGTGCGGTCATATCTTTCGACAGTGATTAGCCGCGAGAAGTGTTGTGCAAGCACCCATTTTGGAACATTACAACAGCCGCGCAGTGTACACTCAAAATAATCCAAACGTCATTATTACGTGAAAACATAGGTGGCTTTTTTCCATCACCTTTTCCACGTAAGTGCTACGTGAAACGTAACTACTTGCAAAAAATGAACTCATGAACACTCACTTCACCTGAGTGTCACGTGACAGCTACGTGATTTTTTGGTGACTTACACGATATGATGCGGTAGCTTTTCAATGATGCTTCAGTGAAATTTATTAATATTTTGAATAAAATACAAGTTATTTTTCGTTGACTATTATTAGTCCAAATATTTCATCGAGTGAAATAAAAAATAAAAACTTCTCTAGCTTTTTAGATATTTTAACCTTGATTTCAACTAGGTACATTTATTTAAAATAGTTCACATTTTTTTAACTCGATTCATAATGTCATTCCCAACAGAGTTTGTAAAATAACTTTTGATAGTGGATGTGTAGGTAGACAAGAATTGATTGCATTTTTTTGCATGGGTTCCAGGACAGCCATCTGAGTTAATTCCACGATTCAATTAACTTCCTGTAAATATAAGCAAACATTTATGTACGATTTGATTCAAGCACAATTTAGAAAATAATCTCTCACTGGCGTAGTTTTTTTTGCTTCGCTAGCTCCGGTTGTCATACACTTGAAACACAAAAATTAGCTACCATTTTTGGTTATCCCTAATTTACCTTTACATATTTCTATCTACGATATTTCCATACAGTTGGTGTTTCACAAACAAATAATAATGTTACTGTGTTTAACTTTAAAATTAGGAAGCAACAAATCTTTTTGGGCACGAAGCCTGATCAGTACATTTTTAGAATGAATGCAAGTATTAGCTGTCAAAATGAACATCAGTCGTGTACATGATTTTCACGTAACAGTGATGAAGCCGTAACCGTAAAAGCGACAGGATGTTCGTGTAACGTCTATATTATGTCCGATAATGGCTACCTTTGTCAGATAAAACTGTAAAGAAGTTCATTTTCTGCGATCTACGTGATTTTCCACGTAGCATGGACGTGTGGATTATTTTGAGTGTATAACATCCACAGAATCTGACAATAAGCAAATAGTTCGGGCGGTCCTATTTTGTTGTTTTGTACGGACGAAATGAAAATCAATCAGTGTCTGTTTTATCGTGTTTCTGTCTGTGGTAGTAGCGGATTGTGTTAAAATAATAATCGTATCTCCGATTATTATTTTAACACAATCCGCTACTACCACACTGTCAAGTGGGCAAACAGTTCGCGCGATTTAGTGAGAAAATTGATTGATGCGCGATTGGACGTGTTTTAGCTAGGACGCAGAACATTATCGAGATCCGAGTTTCTAGTTCTATAGCGTTCGATGAAAAAGTGTGCGATAGAACGTGTTTTGTACCGTTTTGACTCAAATTCCGAACATGTCTCATATTATATAGCTTGTATTCGTTTGAAAATTCTCTCCACGTTAAATTTCGGACACCCATCATACAACGCGATTTTTTTAAATTTTCACAAACCACCAAACCATCAATTTACACGACATATGAATCTCTCAGCCGTATTCGGAATATGAGTCATGTTCGGGATTTAAGTCAAAACGGTATAGGGGAACTGTTCCGATCTCCATCTTACTGTACATATACCCATCTCATCGCTAAACAAATAAATACGGCACCAAATTCGTCGCTTTTTTTTTGTCAACATGCGTGCTCACTGCTCACAAAAACAATAAACAAACCAAATTTCTCTCCATTGCTTTGTTTTTGATGGGATGGAAATAGGAGCCATGAGATGAAGTTGCAAGCCGTTCCCCTATGTAGCGAAACATTTGCAAGATGCGGGTTACTTGAACTGCTTTGGACGGTTTGTAAGTAAATTAATGAATATTTTAAATAATTTTCCAGCATATAATATTATTGACAATCGCTCTATATTGTTGAATAGAGCTCCCTATTACATACTCACTTTACCCACTAATACAAATTTTCCTACCCGAAACATCGATGAAGTTGGTATGGATTCCCATCTAACATTCCCCCTCTTCCTTTCGTGATTGTAAGGACTTGCCCAATACAACTGCTACTGTATAGGAAAAGGTACTAATCCCAAGTACAAATTTGCGTCAATATACAGTAAATTCCTCAATTTGGCATTTTAAAGGTATGCTTTGCTAAATGACCTATTCGACCAAACGACTTTTTTGATCGTATGACCATTTCCGCTAAATGACATGTTCGGCCAGATGGGTTTTGGTCTAATGGTGTATTCGACCAAACCCCTTTCGGCTAAATAGCTCTTCCCATCGTTTGGTCGTAAGTAATTCGTATAAATATAGTAAAGTGAGCCGAATTGTATTGGGAATTGAACTGACCGTTTGTCCAAAATGGTTTGACCAAAAATATAATTTGGTAGAAAGCGACATACAGCCAAAATCGTAATTTGGACAAAAAAGTTGTTTGCCCTAGTAAGCTGAAACTCCCGTTTGGCGGAAATGATTGTTTAGCCGAATATTTTTTTATGTCTTTATTATGGTGCCGAATAAATCATTTAGCTGAAAATGCCGTTTGGTAGAAATGGTTGTTCTGCAGAAAGAGCCATTTGGCACGAAAATGACCTTTCTGCAAAACACTTCGACACTTTTGGCCGGATGTCCTGTCAAACGACCATTTCGACAAGTTGAGCTATTCGGCCAACGGATTTTTTCAGCCAAACTCGTCGGCCGAACAACATTTTCGACTGTATGTATACTATAGCTATAGGTTTCATCCAAATGACATTTTCGGCGAAAAAACTTTAGGCTAGATGGTCTTCGGCTAAACGGTTTCATATTTGGCAAAACTACATTTGGCTTTCGGCCAAATGACCTTCTGCCAAACGACCCTTCTCTGTTCGAAAATTTTATTTTAACGAGGAATTCTTTGCATTTCAACATTCTATTTCAACTGGAGTTCTTAGCAATTCCAACGGAATTCGGACTCGAAGTTCTTCTTAGTTTTTTCAAGGAAATCGTTGATAGTTTCACGAAAAATTCAGTGGAGTTTCAACTTTATGAGTTGGGGATATATATCAGGAAATTCTGCGGACTTCTTTGAATTTGAACCGGCGTGGAAAATTATAGATCAGCGGCGTGACAAATATCAAAACGGCGACGCGACGATGCAAAATTGTCGGCGGTGGCGGCGTGCCAAAAACTGACGGCGGTGGCGCACACCTCTACGTGTAATACTGCAATGGGGTTCACCTCTGCTTAAAATATAGCTATTCTTGCTAAACTCCGTTTGAAAAAGTTTTTATTTGATTTAAATTAACATGGTGCAGCACTCATTTCAGTCACAGCGATGGCTTTTCCGGCATACCCCAAGTCTCTTCGGCATACGCAATATTTTACTCAATCTCTCTACATCTTACTCTCATTCTCTCTCTCTCGGGACGGTAGAAAATGCGACGTAAACAAAAATATTCACATTCCACGACAACGTGATTGTTTTACTTTTTAAAATCGAGATAATTATAAATAACCAAATCGACCACGTTCTAATCGACGGTAAATTCTTCTCCGACATCACGAACGTACGCACTTACCGCAGTGCGAATATTGAATCTGACCACTACCTCGTCGCAGTATGTCTGCGCTCAAAACTCTCGACGGTGATCAACACGCGTCGGAGTCGTCCGCCGCGGCTTAACATTGGGCGGCTACAAGACGGTAGACTAGCCCAAGACTACGCGCAGCAGCTGGAAGTGGCACTCCCAACGGAAGAGCAGCTAGGCGCAGCATCTCTTGAAGATGGCTGGAGAGATATTCGATCCGCCATTGGAAGCACCGCAACCGCTGCACTAGGCACGGTGGCTCCGGATCAGAGAAACGACTGGTATGACGGCGAATGTGAGCAGTTAGTTGAGGAGAAGAATGCAGCATGGACGAGATTGCTGCAACACCGCACGAGGGCGAACGAGGCACGATACAAACGGGCGCGGAACAGACAAAACTCGATTTTCCGGAGGAAAAAGCGCCAGCAGGAAGATCGAGACCGTGAAGAGACGGAGGAACTGTACCGCGCTAATAACGCACGAAAGTTCTATGAGAAGTTGAACCGTTCACGTAAGGGCCACGTGCCACAGCCCGATATGTGTAAGGACATAAACGGGAACCTTCTTACGAACGAGCGTGAGGTGATCCAAAGGTGGCGGCAGCACTACGAAGAGCACCTGAATGGCGATATGGCAGACAACGGTGGCAGTATGGTAATGAACCTAGGAGCACGCGCGCAGGACATGCGACTTCCGGCTCCGAATCTCCAGGAACTCCAGGAGGAGATCGGCCTGCTGAAAAACAACAAAGCCCCTGGAGTTGACCAACTACCAGGAGAGCTGTTTAAACACGGTGGTGAAGCACTGGCTAGAGCGCTGCACTGGGTGATTACCAAGGTTTAGGAGGATGAGGTTCTGCCGCAGGAGTGGATGGAAGGTGTCGTGTGTCCCATCTACAAAAAGGGCGATAAGCTGGATTGTAGCAACTACCGCGCAATCACATTGCTGAACGCCGCCTACAAGGTACTCTCCCAAATTTTATGCCGTCGACTAACACCAATTGCAAGAGAGTTCGTGGGGCAGTACCAGGCGGGATTTATGGGTGAACGCTCTACCACAGACCAGGTGCTCGCCATACGTCAGGTATTGCAGAAATGCCGCGAATACAACGTGCCCACACATCATCTATTTATCGACTTCAAAGCCGCATATGATACAATCGATCGGGACCAGCTATGGCAGCTAATGCACGAAAACGGATTTCCGGATAAACTGATACGGTTGATCAAGGCGACGATGGATCGGGTGATGTGCGTAGTTCGAGTTTCAGGGGCATTCTCGAGTCCCTTCGAAACCCGTAGAGGGTTACGGCAAGGTGATGGTCTTTCGTGTCTGCTATTCAATATCGCTTTGGAGGAGTAATACGAAGGGCAGGGATTGACACGAGTGGTACGATTTTCACGAAGTCCGTCCAGTTATTTGGTTTCGCCGACGACATTGATATCATGGCACGTAACTTTGAGAGGATGGAGGAAGCCTACATCAGACTGAAAAGCGAAGCTAAACGGATTGGACTAGTCATCAACACGTCGAAGACGAAGTACATGATAGGAAGAGGCTCAAGAGAGGTCAATGTGAGCCACCCACCACGAGTTTGTATCGGTGGTGACGAAATCGAGGTGGTTGAAGAATTCGTGTACTTGGGCTCACTGGTGACCGCCGATAACGATACCAGCAGAGAAATTCGGAGACGCATAGTGGCTGGAAATCGTACGTACTTTGGACTCCGCAAGACGCTCCGATCGAATAGAGTTCGCCGCCGTACCAAATTGACTATCTACAAAAAGCTTATAAGACCGGTAGTTCTCTACGGACACGAGACCTGGACGATGCTCGTGGAGGACCAACGCGCACTGGGAGTTTTCGAAAGGAAAGTGTTGCGTACCATCTATGGTGGGTTGCAGATGGCGGACGGTACGTGGAGGAGGCGAATGAACCACGAGTTGCATCAGCTGTTGGGAGAACCATCCATCGTTCACACCGCGAAAATCGGAAGACTGCGGTGGGCCGGGCACGTAGCCAGAATGTCGGACAGTAATCCGGTGAAAATGGTTCTTGACAACGATCCGACGGGAACAAGAAGGCGAGGTGCACAGCGGGCAAGGTGGATCGATCAGGTGGAGGACGACTTGCGGACCCTCCGCAGACTGCGTGGTTGGCGAAGTGCAGCCATGAACCGAGCTGAATGGAGAAGTCTTTTATGTGCAGCACAGGCCACTCCGGCCTTAGTCTGATGATAAATAAATAAATAATTATAAATAACATGAAAGCGTCAACGTATTAGACAGTTTTCCTATTTACGATGAAGGATTACCTTTATACTAAAATAAGACTCCTGTCCTTTTGGCAGCACTGTACGGCTAGAAGTTCTTGGGCCAAAGTGATTTTTTGTTCGGCTTGAGGATACGTTTCAAAATGCATTCCAATATGTTTATATAAGTCCTAGTGATACGAACAAATAAAAGCGAAATTATAGACACTCCCGAAGGGGTCAAAAAAGAGTGAAGTGCCTTAGTTTAGCATTATTGTGTGGTGAAAAACAGCTTAAAGCAGTGGAAAAAGTGGAAAGAATCACTCCGGCTTATTGGTGTGGCAACGAAGAGCGAAAGTTTGAAATCTACATTTTCATTTTCTATAATTGGATCGATTAGGAGTAAAATAAATGGTTGAAGAATGTTGAGTGTTGTGCGAGATAAAAGGGAGACTTTTTAAAAATTATCAACCATAAACCTACGGCTTCCAAACAGTATAACTCATTAGTTTTCTGTGCAGTGAGCCGGGAATCGGGTCCATAGGCCCAAGTAGTGATTTACCCTATGTAGGTTTTCTTTTAACATGCGCTTAATGAAGAAGCGTCATTATCAGTAAGTGAGTAATTTCTACGCACTTTTGGTATGAAAAAAAATATATTTTGGCCATAACTTCTGAGCCCATAGTTCGATGGGGCGAAACAATGGGGTAGAATACTGCGTCGAATGCAACCTGTTACGAAGAAATCGATCAAAGGTAAGTACAAAAAAGTGAGCTAGACTTTTTGCTCTTTTGGTGCACACACACACACACGCACACAGACATCACCTCAATTCGTCGAGCTGAGTTGATTGGTATATAACATTATGGGTCTCCGAGCCTTCTATAAAAAGTTTGTTTTTGGAGCAAACATATAGCCTTTACGTATACTTTGTATACGAGAAAGGCAAAACGGATGTAATCAATGTTGGAATGTTAATTTTAAAACAATTGCAAAACTAAACAGTATACTTACACGTTTAGAAAAATCCAGACAATTCTCTCTTGCGGCCTCTTCTTCAGCATAGGCTTTCGTCAGGCGATAGAACGTCTCATTGTACAGACTGACACTAAGAGTTCTGGTAGCTACCCTACTAATAAATCTGAAAGTGATACAAATTAACCAACATTTCTTTTAGTATTTCAACAGCCAGTCACATGTACATACACATGCATACTTTGCAGAAACTTCCGTTTTCCACAGCCCTTCTTGAGATCTGTCCCAAGCGTAGTCCCACACACCATTTCCAAAGCACACTCCATAGTAAAATCCAATATATCCACCGGAATCCCTTCGGGCTGACACTTCAACTTCTCTACCATCCGTTCGGAAAACTTCTCAAATATCGGCACAAAACTGTTCAATATTTTCACGTTCATTGTAGGATTAAGAGCCTTTCGGTACGGTTTCCACACAGAATCTAGAACGATGCTTCGAATGATTAACACTTTCCAATAATCAAAATATTCGTCACACACATTTCGCAGAAAACAATCCATGAGTGAGCCCGGAAAATTCGTAGAAAAATGGTTTCTCGCAGCAGTTCGGATCCGTCAGAATCTTCTGCACCAGCTCGGGATGGGCCACGTGGAAGATCAGTTGCGGACCCAGCCATGCCTTGGCGATGCGATCCACTCGACGAAGAGCCCGCATAAAGTTCTCGAACCTACGTTCCTCACTGTGGCCAAGGAATATCGTGGCCATACCCAGCACCGGGTAGTTGGGATGCGCAGTTGGAATCGAACGGGCAAATTTGGCCACATGATATTTCCTGGTGCCGTCGATGAGCAAGATCAGCAGAATCACCAAAACGATGCCCAGCAGGATCAACATGTTTGGTCACTTGCGGTCGGCACATTAAACTGCAGTTTGTTCGTTGCAACCGGCGCAGTTAAATAGTTGTTAATGCTGGAAATGCTGCCCGCCAATGAGGTTGTCCAAAATAGAAAAGTGGTTTGTCATAGCGTGCTTTTCATGCTAGTTTAGTAAGGGTATTTTAGCTACTTTGGTATCCATGACACGTATTTTCAGTACAAGTGGTCTAGCATGAGTACGTTTAAGTAATAATTCTTCAGCAGAGATTTGTATCCATGGAGACCAACATTAAAACAAACCTTTGAATGCAACATTCCCACTATGCAGCAGTTCACCATATGTATCAGTGATTGAGTGACATTCCCACTATGCAGCAGTTCACCATATGTATCAGTGATTGAGTCTCTCGATGCCATATCCAATGTGAATTGAAAGAGCGATGGTTGGATTCATTTCCAGTTATTTCAATAAATTCAATTACATTCGATCAAGGATACTTAAAAGTAGGTGAACATTGATAGCTTATTAACGTGTTTCAGTCTGTTTCAATACTCTTTTAGAGGTGAAATCACATTCCTTGTTAAATGGAATTAAATGCTCGTATATGTAACATGACTTACGTTATTCACCCATGGATGTTGTAGTTTTTTTCAAAACTTTGATCATATTAAGCAACATTATTATAAAAGTAGTTCGATCCACAATTAGGTTAGATTCACCAGTAATGGCGACCTTAACCTGAGAGGGAGAAACAGATTAAAAAAATGTGTATGTCAAACCGAGCCGAAATCTAGCTGACAGTGTGAGCCGAAAACAGAACTGTCGGCAAGAAAATTTTCTAAGGCAATATAACAACAGTAACACGCAAAATAAAATTTGTTCTTTTCAGGTAGCGCTTCGGTTGATTGTTTTCCCTTGTTGGAAATTAACTGTTGCATGACGACAGTTTTATTTAATTTGGTGTGCAGTATCGAGAGCTCCCTTCCAGATCCTAACTGGTGAATCGATCCTAATTCTGATTGTGTGCTACTTTCTAGCTATGGCTGTACTCTGGGCAATGAGAGTTCTTATTAAAGCCATACCTAAAGCAATGGTAAATACAAGAGGTTTTGAATTGTGTTTAATATATTGATCCAGAATTTTTAAATTTTCGCAGGGCGGACGCGATTGTTTTTACTTCGGTGCAGTTTCCATTATTTTTGTAGTTTTGTTCTGTTTTGGCTGGTCAAAAATGAAACCTGAATAGGGGGAAAGACGGCTTTGGCAGGTTTTGTTCTATTATTGTCAGGGGGGTTTTTGTCAGGGGGATATGCAAAGAATGTTTAGGTCAAATTTGAACCTAGTCAGACTTAAAAACCCCCTGTCAATAATAGAACAAAACCTGCCAAAGCCGTCATTCCCCCTACTTGCAAATTGAAATCTGTTTTTTTTTTTTAATCAAAGAAATGAAGTCTTTGTAAAGTGAATCTTATGGCAGGAGGACCTAACTTGTTTAGCTGCGGATTGATTACGTTGGCGTTGGACTATGGTGGTTATTCGGAACAAGGCCCTTAGTAAGATGAATTCTTTGGTGAGATCAACCCAATGACCTTATGTTTACTAGTGTAATGAGCAGTATTTCTATTGCAAAACATTTGGTAATCGCAATTAATTAATAATCTTGTTCTGTCTATGATAATATGCTAGCTAATAATTTATTTGTATGTAGCTTGTATGTGAATTGATTGTGAATGTGGATGTGCCTTAACTCATTGTTTTATTGAATCTAGTGTAATAATCGACCCACGAAAAATAAATTGGTAGTAACAATTGTGTCAAAAGCGTGTTTAAAGATTAGAAGTGAGTCAAATAGCGGATTTTTGTATATAAGAGAACTCAATATGAGTACACTGCCAAATATTTAGAAATAATAACATTCGCTTACAGTTGTTAATATTTTTGCAAAATTACCTATCAATTATCAATAATATTTTCATCTTCTGGAAATATATTTTTCGATCAAAATGCTTTGAAAACTTTTAATAAATAAATCAATAAAATAAATGAAAACCTCTACCCCGTTATATTCTGAATTTAAATATCAAAGAATATAAGGCGGAAGGGTTTTGCCTTTCTCGTACAACCGAAAGGCTATATGATAACTCCAAAAACGAATTTTTGATAGGATGCCCGGAGACCCATAGTGTTATATAGCAATCGACTCAGCTCGACGAACTGAGGTGATATCTGTATGTGTGTGTGTGTTTTTTTTGTTTTTTTTTCTTCTAGCAATGGAGGGGGAATCTGCTCAACAGACATCCTAGGTTGTCCTGGAAGTGCGGGGTTAGGGACCACCTCCAACAGCAAACGAGGGAGGCAGGACTACATCCCCATCTAAACCGTTTCCATTGCCGCCAAGCCCATCGTCCCTTCGGTACAACCAGAAACTAATGCATCAAAGGGGGGCCAGTGCACAACGCACCCTTGAGGTTAGCTGCGTGTCCTTGCAGCATCGAACATCGTGACTCGCTTTCTTAGAAGAACACCATGGTATCGTGCCAGCGCATTGCCGGCTTTACAGATGGCCTTACCACGCCTTATGTCCTCGGAAGGTGGAAAGAGTTGTTCTTCGCGCGGCCACTTGTTCGATAAAAGAATCGAGTTCGACCACAGGGCATCACCACCGGTATGACCCATGAAGCCGACTCCGAACCCTTGGACCACCTCTTATTTGCACCTGAACTAGCCATTCTTCGAGTCCATGCGCCACCTTCTGTGTAGCTCCGAGACGATTTGGACGATAGCCGATAAAACGGCGTTCCAGCCAACTTCATCTTTACACCGGACTAGGTTGTCCGGGGTAGTGTCCAGACCACATGTGGCAAGCATGTGGTCACGCATTGTACGAAAACGCGGGCACACGAACAACACGTGTTCCGCCGTTTCCTCTAAACCTGCGCACACCAAACACTCGGGCGAGGCCGATCAAGCCAGCTGCGTTACCTGCACTGTGATTTTGCAGCACGCTTAAACGCCGGGCTCACAGCTTTGCTGGAACAAATCAAACAATTGGGAGGGTTCGTGCAGCATTGTGCCTTATGCCTCTTCAATCCGCAGCGTCGGCAGAGATTGCTTCTATCAGGGCATTTGCAGTCCCATTCCAGGCACTTGAAGCAAACTTCGGGTTGCTCGTATATGCCCACAGGGCATACCGACCATCCCACCTTGACGCTCCCTAACTTGACTACCTTGGAGGCGTCCGCTGCAGATAGCCGGACCTTTCCGTAGTCGAACGGCTGCGGTGGGCGTCTCCACTTCACACTGTCGCTGCAGTGCCGTGACGAGCTCCTCGACTTCGGTGATCTCGTCCAGGTCTTTAACCCTTAGATTCACCTCCGTAGTGAGTGCCCTCACCTTGACCGTCTCGCCTGGGACCTCCTCCGCCAACTTCTTGTAGGCGGCGCCCTTTTGCGAGACGCCCCGCTTCAGCTCGAGGATCATCTCGCCCATCCGGGTACGTCTTATGCGACGTACGTCGGCGCCGAGTTCACCGAGCTTGACGTCACTCCTCATCGCCTTCAAAACGTCTCGTCCGCCGTGATGACTAGGGCATCGCCCCTGGAGCGATTGGCGCCTACCCTAGACTTCTTGCTACCCTCATTCGCCTGGGCCTTCTTTTCGGCCCTTGACGTCTTCGGTTTCCTCTTGTTCTTGACCCTCTATTTTCCTGGTCTGGTGTGGCTGAGAGCTTTCAGCCTGCCGTAACCCTTTACCATCGTCTTTCCTGGGTGGACGAACCTTTCCAGGTCCTTCCTCCCCCGGTTTTGGAGGTACCTGGCCGGGGTTCAACTTCCCAGCCCCACTACCCTTGTTCGGGGTAGTAGCCCTCCGCGTTCTATAGCGGCCCCCAAGGAGCTCATCCCCTGGAGACTATCTCCCCCGTTTTTGTGTCTGCTCCATTGGAGCAGTCACCCCCGACGTGCCCGCGAATACTTGAGCCTCAGTCTGGGTAGACTTTGGCACCACCGTCTTCGCTGGCACGCCCTCGGTCGATTCGACCTTGCCCGAGCCCGCGAATCCTTGAGCCTCAGTCTGGGTAGACCTCGACTCCTCGGATTTCACGGTTTTACACTTGGCCGTCCCGACCGCCCTCTCCAGCTTGGCGTCCAACATCGACTTTAGAAGTTTCAGTAAGCTCCTCTTGAGGTCCTTACTGATATTATGCTTCGATGACGCAAAGTCGATGATGGCGTTCAGCTGTTCCGTCGCCACTTCGAAGGCCGAAAGCCCATCATCGCGTTTGCGGTTCATCATCCTCACAAGCCATGGGCCGTCTATAACCTCTACCGGCGTAGCCGGGGAGAAGGTTAAGTGACCCACGCTGGCGCTGCACACTGTTTCTGAGCATTTTTTCATTTGAGAGGGTTCGAAAAAAATTTCTTCCAAAAATTTTGTCTCTGGGGAGGGAGGATTTATGTCCAAAACCACCCCCGTGGCTACGCCACTGATCCATGTATTTCAAATATTATCACATAGCTACACATATGTTACCAAAGACATCCCCGTATAAAAACTACACAAACGATTTCGCACAATCAGTTAAGAAATACACTTTATTAAAGGTCACCAAACGCCTAAATTTCAAACTTCAGATCTCTTGAACCTTTTTTCTTTTTTCTTTCTCAATTCTGTAGTGCTTATGAAATTGTCGATTAGTCATTTATTTATTTATTTATTACTTATTACAGCGGAGACGAGCCAGCCTCGGGCTGAAAATCTCCCTAATAAATAAACATATGCGGTATTTCGAAAAATTTCGTTTTAGGGCATTATTTATTATTTATTCAGACTAAGGCCGAAGTGGCCTGTGCGGTATATAAGAGTCTTCTCCATTCGGCTCGGTCCATGGCTACACGTCGCCAACCACGTAGTCTACGGAGGGTCCGCAAGTCATCTTCCACCTGATCGATCCACCTTGCCCGCTGCGCACCTCGCCTTCTTGTGCCCGTCGGATCGTTGTCGAGAACCATTTTCACCGGGTTACTGTCCGACATTCTGGCTACGTGCCCGGCCCATCGCAGTCGTCCGATTTTCGCGGTGTGAACGATGGATGGTTCTCCCAACAGCTGATGCAATTCGTGGTTCATTCGCCTCCTCCACGTACCGTCCGCCATCTGCACCCCACCATAGATGGTACGCAGCACTTTCCTTTCGAAAACTCCAAGTGCGCGTTGGTCCTCCACGAGCATCGTCCAGGTCTCGTGTCCGTAGAGGACTACCGGTCTAATTAGCGTTTTGTAGATTGTCAGTTTGGTACGGCGGCGAACTCTATTCGATCGGAGCGTCTTGCGGAGTCCAAAGTACGTACGATTTCCAGCCACTATGCGTCTCCGAATTTCTCTGCTGGTGTCATTTTCGGCAGTCACCAGTGAGCCCAAGTACACAAATTCTTCTACCACCTCGATTTCGTCACCACCGATGCAAACTCGCGATGGGTGGCTCACATTGTCTTCTCTTGAACCTCTTCCTATCATGTACTTCGTCTTCGACGTGTTGATGACTAGTCCGATCCGCTTAGCTTCCCTCTTCAGTCTGATGTAGGCTTCCTCCATCTTCTCAAAGTTACGTGCCATAATATCTATGTCGTCGGCGAAACCAAATAGCTGGACGGACTTATTGAAAATTGTACCACTCGTGTTAATCCCTGCTCTTCGTATTACACCTTCCAAAGCGATGTTGAATAGCAAACACGAAAGACCATCACCTTGCCGTAACCCTCTGCGGGTTTCGAAGGGACTCGAGAATGCCCCTGAAACTCGAACTACGCACATTACCCGATCCATCGTCGCTTTGATCAACCGTGTCAGTTTATCCGGAAAACCGTGTTCGTGCATTAGCTGCCATAGCTGGTCCCGATCGATTGTATCATATGCGGCTTTGAAGTCGATGAATAGATGATGTGTGGGCACGTTGTATTCGCGGCATTTCTGCAGTACTTGGCGAATGGCAAACACCTGGTCCGTGGTGGAGCGTTCGCCCATAAAACCCGCCTGGTACTGCCCCACGAACTCCCTTGTAGTTGGTGCTAGTCGACGGCATAAAATTTGGGAGAGTACCTTGTAGGCGGCGTTCAGCAATGTGATTGCGCGGTAGTTGCTACAATCCAGCTTATCGCCCTTTTTGTAGATGGGACACACGACACCTTCCATCCACTCCTGCGGCAAAACTTCCTCCTCCCAAATCTTGGTAATGACCCAGTGCAGCACTCTAGCCAGTGCCTCACCACCGTGTTTAAATAGCTCTCCTGGTAGTTGGTCAACCCCAGGGGCTTTGTTGTTCTTGAGCCGCCCAATCTCCTCCTGGATTTCCTGGAGATCCGGAGCCGGATCTCCATCGTATGTCTGCTCCAGCTGTGCGTAGAACGCTTCTTTCTCGTCGTCGGGTCTCCCTTCGTGTGGGCAGTGCACGTTGATGATGCTATAGTTGAAGAAACGGCCTTTAATCCTCAGCTTGCACATTCTTGCGTTGATTGGCTGCCACCCAATCACGCGTTGGCGCATCTTACCCAGCACTATGAAGCCGGTTCCCAGCTCGTTGGTGGTGCCACAGCTTTGGTAGAAGGTAGCCGCTCGATGCCCGCTTTTCCACACTTTCTGTCCTGTCCAGCAAATCTCCTGCAGCGCCACGACGTCGAAGTTGCGGGGATGTAATTCATCGTAGATCATCCTGTCGCAACCTGCGAAACCTAGCGACTTGCAATTCCATGTTCCAAGCTTCCAATCGTGATCCTGTATTCGTCGCCTAGGTCTTTGCCGATTATATCGAGTCGCATTATCTCTTATATTGTTCGTAATGATTGGTTTTCTAGGCGGCTTATTGGGCCTGCGCCTGGGCCTGCGTTTTAGGGCATTCGAAACGAAATTCCGCGGAATTTGAGTATGGCAAAATCTGACATTTTTTATTTCGTTTCGTATCGTTAAATTTCAAAAATTTCGACAGAAAAATCATGCTTCTAACGAAATTAAACGAAATTTCGCAGAATTTCGAAATGAATTTGTTAAAATTTCAATTTTCATGTCATAAAAAAACTTGGCTGCGCTTCTGGAGAAAGCATTCAAACTCTATTCAAAATTTCACTTAATCTCATTACGTAATACAATTCTGTATCTTCAACAGAAACGCTTTTAGCTTTCCATTTGAACATTTCTTCAATGTTTAGTTGAAAGTGTTCAAGTAAAAAACGTAATGCATATCTTTTGATTTAAATAATGTTGTTTAGTGACGTAAACATAATTTGTACATCTCATTCTTTTGGTATGTCCCATTTTGTTTAAGTTGACTGAGTTTTGTAAGTATTATGTTTTTTTTTTAACTAATTTTATTTGTTAATTATCTAATACATGCATTCATCTCTTAGACTAGGTGTTCCGTGTTCTCTTAACACTATCATCCTTATTTGCTATGTTATATTTTTAGTTATTATTAATACATTTCAATTGCCTCTGGCAGTTAGAATTTTTCCTCTGGTTGAATTGAACCATGTAGGAATTACAATGTTTTCAACTTAAACTAATCTTAACCTATTTTATACTAAGGGTACAAGGAGTTAATCGTTGCAATAGAAGATTGCAACGATTTTTGTCTAAAATTGGAAATTATTTTGTTGGACATTTGTTGCAATGTCTCAATATTAGAAATTCTATGAAGTTCATTGGTATTATACCACGGAGGCAACTTCAGAATCATTTTCAGAATTTTATTTTGAATCCTCTGAAGTGCCTTCTTTCTGGTATTGCAGCAACTAGTCCATATTGGCACAGCATACAACATGGCAGGTCTAAAAATTTGTTTGTAAATCAAAAGTTTGTTCTTAAGACAAAGTTTTGATTTTCTGTTTATAAGTGGATATAGACACTTAATATATTTGTTACATTTGGTTAGTTAATTTTTGATCTAGCAGAAGTCCTAAATATTTAGCTTCGCTAGACCAATTAATTGGAACCCCATTCATAGTGACAATATGTCTGCTAGAAGGTTTCAAATAAGAAGCTCTCGGCTTATGTGGGAAAATTATAAGCTGAGTTTTGGAAGTATTCGGGGAAATTTTCCATTTTTGCAAGTAAGTGGAGAAAATATCCAAACTTTTTTGCAATCTACTACAAATGACACGAAGGCTTCGCCCTTTGGCTGTGAGACCTGTGTCATCTGCAAACAAAGATTTTTGACACCCTGGTGGTAAATCAGGTAAGTCAGAAGTAAAAATGTTATACAAAATGGGCCCCAGTATGCTGCCTTGGGGGACACCAGAGCCCTTACAGGTAATCTATCAGATTTAGAATTCTGATAGTTTACCTGCAGTGAGCGATCTGATAAATAATTTTGGATCAGTTTAATAATGTACAGAGGAAAATTAAAATTCATCAATTTTACAATCAAACCTTCATGCGATAACTAGAAGCCTCAGCTGGATTTTTGTCCGGCTTCAAAATTGGAACAATTTTGGCGTTTTTCCATTTATCTGGGAAGTATGCCAATTGAAAACATTTGTTAAATAAATTAACCAAAAAGGATAAAGAGCTCTCAGGAAGTTTTTTGATAAGTATGTAGAAAATACCATCATCACCCGGGGCTTTCATATTTTTAATTTTTCTAGTAATAGATCTCACTTCATCCAAATTAGTTCCCAACGAAGGGTCAAAAACATTCTCTTGATTGAGAATGTCTTCGAAGCTCCGTGTAACCTGATCCTCAATTGGACTAGTGAGACCTAGACTAAAATTATGGGCACTCTCGAACTGCTGAGCAAGTTTTTGAGCCTTTTCGCCATTTGTTAATAAAATTTTATTTCCCTCTTTAAGCGCTGGAATTGGCTTTTGAGTTTTTTTTTTAAGAATTTTCGTTATTTTTAAAAGGGTTTCGAACTGGGATCCAACTTCGAGACATTATTCTCAAAGTTGGTATTTCTCAGAATAGCGAAACGTTTTTTAATTTCATTTTGCAAATCTCGCCAAATAACTTTCAACGCGGGATCGCGAGTTCTTTGGTATTGCCTTCGCCTCACATTTTTAAGACGGATCAGTAGCTGAAGATCGTCGTCAATAATAATGGAGTTGAATTTAATTTCACATTTAGGAATTGCAATGCCTCTGGCTTCGACAATTAAATTTGTCAAAGATACGAGAGCATTATCAATGTCACTTTTGGTATCGAGAGGAATATCAACATCAAAATTCCTATCGATACGTTTTATATAAATCCCAATCAGCCCTATGATAATTGAAAGTAGAGCTGATTGGATTATAGATGGCTTCTTGTGAGATTTCAAATGTCACAGGAAGGTGATCAGAGTCAAAGTCAGCATGAGTTACCAATTGGCCACACAGCTGACTTGAATTCGTTAAAACCAAATCAATTGTCGAAGGATTTCGAGTGGATGAAAAACAAGTTGGGCCATTGGGATATTGAATAGTATAATATAACGCAGAACAATCTTCAAATAAAATGTTGCCGTTGGAATTGCTTTGAGCATTATTCCAAGAACGGTGTTTGGCATTGAAGTCACCAATTACAAAGAATTTTGATTTGTTGCGAGTCAGAATTTGAAGATCAGCTTTCAACAAATTCTTTTGCTGCCCATTGCATTGAGAAGGCAAATAGGCTGCAATGAAGGAAAATTGGCCAAAATTTGTTTCAACAGAAACTCCCAAGGTTTCAAAAACTTTGGTTTCAAACGAAGAAAATAATTTATGTTTGATACGTCTATTAATGACAATGGCGACTCCACCACAGGCGCTGTCAAGACGATCATTTCTGTAGATAAAATAATTTGGATCTCGTTTAATGAAGAGTCCTGGTTTTAAATAGGTTTCAGTTATAATGGCAATATGCACATTATGAACTGTTAGGAAGTTGAATAATTCATCTTCCTTACCCTTTAGAGAGCGGGCATTCCAATTTAGAACTTTCACACAATTATTTAGATCCATTAAAACCTGAACAGCTTCTGGTATGGTATTTGCTTTGAACATTGCATCAATCATGTTATGCAATTGTTCAGTTAAAAAATCATAATCGGAAGCAGTCATGCTACCTGAATCGGCAACATGACCATTATTTTCCGTTGGGACATGGGTATAAACCTCATTTTGAGAAGACAAATTTTGTCTACCAGCAGCGATGTTTGCATACGTAGGTACATTCGAAAAATTGGAATTTACTGAAGTGCTTGCTACCCGTTGACGAGCGGCAAAATTTGTTTGTGAATTGTGATGGGTATGAATTGCTCGACCGGTAACCGGTTTCGAAATTTGAGCGTTTGAAAAATTTCTACCCGTCGAATCTGGGATCCGATTGGAATTTCCCGTCATCAATTTTGCACGGGAATTCAAAACTTTTTTGCGTGAAGGGCATTCCCAGAAATTGGATTTATGATTGCCCCCACAATTTGCACATTTAAATTTATTGGAATCTTCTCTCACAGGACATGCGTCCTTGGCGTGAGAGGTTCCACCACAAATCATGCATTTAGCATCCATGTGACAATGTTTGGTTCCATGACCCCACTTTTGGCACTTACGGCACTGGGTGGGGTTTTGGAAATTTCCCACAGGCCTGCGGAAATGTTCCCATGTAACACGGACATAAGACATAATACAGGCCTTTTCCAAACTTTTCATATTATTTAGTTCACTTTTGTTAAAATGAACTAAATAAAATTCTTGAGAAATGCCCCTCTGGGAAGTACCAGAGTGGGATTTCTTTTTCATCTTAATTACTTGGACTGGTGAAAATCCAAGTAATTGAGAAATTTCAATTTTAATCTCATCCAGTGATTTATCATCACTGGGGAGACCTTTCAAGACGACTTTGAACAATCGCTCAGTTTTGGCGTCGTATGTGAAGAATTTATGGCGCTTCTCAGTTAAATACTGAAGAAGACGTTTGCGATCGTCAAAGGATCCCGGCAAAACGCGGCAGCCACCCTTCCTAGCAATCTGAAATGAAACCTTGATCCCCTGAAGGTTACTCAAAATCTCATTCCGGAAACCAGAAAACTCGGCAACAGATACCACAATTGACGGAATCCTTTGCTTTCTCGCATGAATCGAATCACCTGGGCTAGAGGTATATTCGATTTGCTCAATTTCATCATTAATCAAATCGAACTGATTGCTCAGTTCGATTGGAGAAGAATTATTTCCGATATTAGAGTTAGAAGGAATATCTGAATTCTCCAGCTTCCTTCTATTTTTTCCGCGCTTTGGCAGGACGGTCTTGAAACCTTGTTTCTTTGAAGGAAGTGGAGAATTCAGAGACTCCCCCTTCCTCTTGTTTTCATTAATGCTCATGGCTGAGCGTGGAGACGTGACCTTCTAAGAGGTTTTTTCCCAGAACGGTGTCCCTGCAGGATTACCACCGCTTGTCGGAATTTTACTTCCGCAAACGGGTCCAACGTAAAACGAAGGCACGGGTCCTTGCAAAGATCGTAACGGGATCAGTGGGTACAAACAGCGCTAAGAAGCACCGTTGAAATTAAAATAGCTTCGGGTAGTATTAAAAACTTCCTTCCGCAAAGAGAGAAAGAACCGCACAGCACGAAAGCACGATGCGGTCTTGTAAGTATTATGTAATGTATGTATTATGAGGCGATGGTTCGATCTGTGCTCTAGTAGTAGGAAACTCTTTGATAAGCAAAATATTCCTCACTGATGGTCTATTATGTATTGTCTGTTTTCCGCTGTCTTTTTTCTTTTCCGAATACTTTCATTCAGCTTGAACAACTATTTTTGAAAATAGTGAAATGAAGATGAGGTTTTAGAAGTTTTTTTTTTTTATTTGATAGATTTTTAGTTCCTTTCAGATTTAACCTTCTTCGGATATTAGAAAAAACTTACGAATAAGATGTTGGGGTCACATTGACCCAGAAATGTAAATGCTTATAAAACAGTCAAATTATAACCGAATTGCAAAGTTAATATACCGTTCGAAAGATAAACTCATCAATTTTGCGGCTATGTGGTGATATGCTGGTTCTGGAGACAATGGCCACCGGGAAACGACTTCCACGGGGACCTTGTCGGTCATATAAGGGGAACATAAAAATCGCTCCATATATGCCATTCGATTGCTAATTCTTCATAGATTCTCTTAAAACGGTAATGTATGGTCCATGAGAGGGCTTCCGATGAAAGTGGCCACTCCTGGTACATGCAAGGTGCCCCCGGGGAACCCGCAGAAGGGGACATTTCCATTTTAGCACCAACATATGCCGTGCGGCGGCTCTTTCGTCATGATTTTCCACCAAACAGATAGTTATGCGCTTGAAATCGATAAGTGACCACATTGGCCACTCCTGGTACATGCAAGGTTCCCCGGGGAACCCGCAGGAAGGGACATTTCCGTTTTAGCACCAAAATATACCGTGCGGCGGCTCTGTCGTCATGATTTTCCACAAAATATATTATAATGCGTTTGAAATCGCTAAGTGACCACATTGGCCACTCTTGGAGAATATGAGGTGCCCCCGTGGAACCCGTAAAAGGGGACATTTCCGTTTTAACACCAAAATATGTCGTGCGATAGCTCTTTCGTCATGATTTTCCACAAAATAGATGATTATGTGCTCGAAATTGATAATTGACCACATTGGCCACTCCTGGAACCTATGAGGTGCCCTTGGGGAACCCGTAGAAAGGAATATTTCCGTTTAACTCCAAAATATGTCATGCGGTGGCTCATTCGTCATGATTTTCCACAAAATAGATGATTATGCGCTCGAAATCGATAAGTGACCACATTGGCCGCTCTTGGAGCCTATGAGGTGCCCTCGGGGAATCCGTAAAAGAGGACATTTCCGTTTTAACACCAAAATATGCCGTGCGGCAGCTCTTTCGTCATGATTTTCCACAAAATAGATGATTATGCGCTTGAAATCGATAGTTGACCACATTGGCCGCTCTTGGAGTCTACCAGGGGCCCCCAGGGAACCCGTAGAATAAAATATTTCCGTTTTAACACCGAAATATGCCGAGCGGCGACTCTTTCGGTGTGTTTTCCCACCAAAGAGATGGTTATTCGCTCGAAATCAATAAGTGATCACATTGGCCACTCTTGAACCACATTGGCTGCATTTGAAACCTATGAGGCTCCCTCGGATAACACGTAGAAGATGACATTTCCGTTTAACACCGAAATATGTCGTGCGGCGGCTCTTTCGTCATGATTTTCCACAAAATAGATGATTATGCGCTTGAAATCGATAAGTGACCACATTGGCCACTCTTGGAATCAATTAGAAGCCCACGGGGAACCCGTAGATGGTGACATTTCCGTTTTTATACCGAAATGAATAAGTGACCACATTTTCCATTTTGGAACCTATGAAGTATCGCCGTGGAGCTCATAGGAGAGGACATTTCCGTTCTTACTCTTACTCTTACTTAGGGCCGATGCCCACGTAGCGTGTTTTCAAACTGCGTGCACGCCGCGTCCACGCAAGGTATGCGGCATCAAATGTAGTCGTGCACACGTTTACGTGTGCATTACTCCATTTGATGCTGGGTACCTTGCGTGAACGCGGCGTGCAAGCAGCGTGAAAAAACTTTACGTGGACATCGGCCCGTGGACATGCCCTTGAAATCTAATATCAACCCGGGGGAACTCCAGGCCTAATTTCGGTAATTGTGGAGTGCCTTGAAGAATTCATTGAAAGTGTCTGTGCACACAAAATCTAACTCACTTTTGAGGAACTTTTCCTCAACAGAATTGCTCGCAGTAAATAGCATTCGACGAAAATCCTGCCCTATTGTTTCCTATTGAAAATTGGCCAGATCGGACTATGGGCTCCGAAGTTATGGCCAAAATACTAATTTCAGCAGCTACATGGGAAAATCACTTTTCTGGCACTTACGCTCATCCGATTGGCTTGCAATAAGTTGCGTTCAGCAGAAAGTTTTAGAATGCAAATAAACAAATATGAAAAATAAGGGCTATCTACCTATTAGTGTTATATTAGACTTTTCTTATATATTTCTCAACCCTTTTGAACGAACGATAAAGGCATAATCACCACTAGGTAGATTAATCTTGTTTTTTTCTATCAAATAGGTCATTCATTCTGAACTTAATATCTTCAACCTACAAGGTACTCGCAGGAGTCTCACAGAAAGAGAGATTTTTTTTATATCAAAATGTTGCGTTTTCATATCATTGTCCACGGCGATCGGTGAAAACCTCAAACTTCTATAAGTCGATATTGAAGGGACTAATCGACTAATAGTAATATCGAGATGCGGAATAGAAAATCCTTGGAGAGCTGTTCGAAGGAATCATCACAGTAGCCCAGAAACTATTTTTTAATTTGACTCAGTATACTCAATTTCAAATGAAGAAGAATTTCAAGCGCATAACCAACTTTTTGAAGACTTGTGGCCAGGGTAGACAATGATAGACGAAGATAGAGCTGCCGCAAGCGGCACAGTACATTTGATATAACCATGAAAATGTCCTCTCCTACGGGTTCGCAGGGCATCTCAAAAGTTTCAAGAGTAGACAGTATCACTAATCAACTCAAAGCACATGGTAGAAACACAGATAACAGATATTTAAGCTAGAACAAATTTTCTTGAAAATCCTGTGTAAACTTTTGAATTGATATACGTTGGCCCACTACTGCCATCTACTCAACTGATTGCGGCAGTACATACGGACGCAGCTAATTAAGAACCATCGAACGCAGCCAATGGATTTGTCTGCCGCATTCGGGCTGCGTTTTCAATAACAATGATCCTTGCGCCATCTCCAATGGATTGCTAAACGCGGTCCCAATTTAAAATACATTTGAATGAACGGTTGCCGATGTTTACACACGTTTCGGATGCCAGCCTCAATATCTGTTATCTGTGGTAGAAAATAACAAAGAAAGAGCCACCGCGTGTTATATTTTGGTGTTAAAATGGAAATGTACTCTTCCACGGGCTCCCGCGGGCACCTCATAGGTTCTAAGGGTGGACAATATGTCAATAATCGATTTCGAGGGCACCTATTTGGAGGAAAATCACGACGAAAGAGCCGCCGCATGACATATGTTGGTGTAAAAATGGAAATGCCATCTTCTACGTGTTCTCCGAGGGAGCCTCATAGGTTTCAAATGTAGCCAATGTGGTCACTTATCGATTTCGAGCGCACGTCTATCTGTTCGATGGGAAAACACCAAAAGAGCCGCCACACGGCTTATATTGGTGTAAAAATGGAAATGTCCCCTTCTACGGGTTCCCTGGGGCCCCCTCATAGGTTCCAGGCGTTGCCAATGTGGTCACTTATCGATTTTAAGCGCATAATCATCTATTTTGTGGAAAATCATGACGAAAGAGACGCCGCACCGCATATTTTGGTGCTAAAACGGAAATGTCCTCTCATACGGAATACCCGGGGGCACCTTGCTTGAACCAGGAGTGGCCAATGTGGTCATTTATCGATTTCAAGCGCATAGCCATTTGTTTGGCGGAAAATCATGACGACAGAGCTGCCGCATAGTATATTTTGGTGCTAAAACGGGAATGTCCCCTCCTGCGGGTTCCCCGGGGGCACCTTGAATATACCAGAAGTGGCCAATGTGGTCTTTTATCGATTTCAAGCGCAGTATCATCTATTTGGTGGAGAATCATGACAAAAGAGCCGCCGCACGGCATATTTTGGTGCTAAAACGGGAATGTCCCCTCCTGCGGGTTCCCCGGGGGCACCTTGCATATACCAGGAGTGGCCAATGTGGTCATTTATCGATTTCAAGCGCATAACCGTCTGTTTGGTGGAGAATCACGACAAAAGAGCCGCCGCACGGCATATTTTGGTGCTAAAACGGAAATGTCCCCTTCTGCGGGTTCCCCGGGGCGCCTTGCATGCACCAGGAGTGGCCAATGTGGTCATTTATCGATTTCAAGCGCATAACCATCTGTTTGGTGGAAAATCATGACAAAAGAGCCACCGCACGGCATATTTTGGTGCTAAAACGGAAACGTCCCCTCCTGGGGGTTCCCCGGGGGCACCTTGCATGTACCAGGAGTGGCCAATGTGGTCTTTTATCGATTTCAAGCGCAGTATCATCTATTTCGTGGAGAATCATGACAAAAGAGCCGCTGCACGGCATATTTTGGTGCTAAAACGGAAATGTCCCCTCCTGCGGGTTCCCCGGGGGCACCTTGAATATACCAAAAGTGGCCAATGTGGTCTTTTATCGATTTCAAGCGCAGTATCATCTATTTCGTGGAGAATCATGATAAAAGAGCCGCTGCACGGCATATTTTGGTGCTAAAACGGAAATGTCCCCTCCTGCGGGTTCCCCGGGGGCACCTTGAATATACCAAAAGTGGCCAATGTGGTCTTTTATCGATTTCAAGCGCAGTATCATCTATTTGGTGGAGAATCATGACAAAAGAGCCGCCGCACGGCATATTTTGGTGCTAAAACGGGAATGTCCCCTGCTGCGGGTTCCCCGGGGCGCCTTGCATGCACCAGGAGTGGCCAATGTGGTCATTTATCGATTTCAAGCGCATAACCATCTGTTTGGTGGAAAATCATGACAAAAAGCCACCGCACGGCATATTTTGGTGCTAAAACGGAAACGTCCCCTCCTGGGAGTTCCCCGGGGGCACCTTGCATGTACCAGGAGTGGCCAATGTGGTCTTTTATCGATTTCAAGCGCAGTATCATTTATTTCGTGGAGAATCATGACAAAAGAGCCGCCGCACGGCATATTTTGGTGCTAAAACGGAAATGTCCCCTCCTGCGGGTTCCCCGGGGGCATCTTGTATGTACCAGGAGTGGCCAATGTGGTCTTTCATCGATTTCAAGCGCATTATCATCTATTTTGTGGAAAATCATGACGACAGAGCTGCCGCACGGTATATTTTGGTGCTAAAACGGGAATGTTCCCTCCTGCGGGTTCCCCGGGGCGCCTTGCATGCACCAGGAGTGGCCAATGTGGTCATTTATCGATTTCAAGCGCATAACCATCTGTTTGGTGGAAAATCATGACAAAAGAGCTGCAGCACGGCATATTTTGGTGCTAAAACGGAAATGTCCCCTCCTGCGGGTTCCCCGGGGGCACCTTGCATATACCAGGAGTGGCCAATGTGGTCATTTATAGATTTCAAGCGCATAACCATCTGTTTGGGGGAAAATCATGACAAAAGAGCCGCCGCACGGCATATTTTGGTGCTAAAACGGAAATGTCCCCTCCTGCGGGTTCCCCGGGGGCACCTTGCATGTACCATGAGTGGCCAATGTGGTCTTATATCGATTTCAAGCGCATTATCATGTATTTTGTGGAAAATCATGACGACAGAGCCGCCGCACGGTATATTTTGGTGCTAAAACGGAAATGTCCCCTCCTGCGGGTTCCCCGGGGGCATCTTGCATGTACCAGGAGTGGCCACTTCCGTCGGAAGCCCTCTCATGGACCATACATTACCGTTTTAAGGGAATATATGAAGAATTAGCGATCGAATGGCATATATGGAGCGATTTTTATGCTCCCCTTATATGACCAACAAGGTCCCCGTGGAAGTCGTTTGCCGGTGGCCATTGTCACCAGAACCAGCATATCACCACATAGCCACAAAATTGATGAGTTTATCTTTCGAACGGTATATTAACTTTGCAATTCTATTATAATTTGACTGTTTTATAAGCATTTACATTTCTGGGTCAATATGACCCCAACATCTTATTCGTAACTTTTTTTGTGGGGTCGTTCCTGTTGCACCTTAAAATACTTTTTTCATGTCAGATGCTTCATTTCCACAAAATATTAAAAGTCAAGAAATTTCAGAACGATCGGATTATCAGGTAAAAAGTTATTCTACTTTGAAGTTTCGTTTTGGGTCATATTGACCCCAACATCTTACTAAGGTTAAAAATGCTCCAGATTTGTGGTATTCTCTGATATCTCATTTATTTCAGATTTTGTAACAGATTCTGATCCTTTCGATTGAGATCATTGTCATTTACCTACACTTATTTTTGATTCCGTATATTATGGAAATTTCTTACATTTTCTAGATCCTGCAGAACTAGATTATTCAAATGCTTTAAAATTGTATCGATTTTTTGACACAATCGTGTCGGTGCGGCGCGTTTTTCGTAGGGCAGTTTGTTGTTAGTTTGGACGTGCTGCTGCTTTTAAAAGTTAATATTAGCAATAAACGTAAATGACTGCGTTTGAGTTTGTTGGCATAAAAATAGTTTAGATTCAATAGCCAAAGACTTATACATTATTCTCAAGGTCTGCAAAGCTTTATAATTGTTGATTTTAGGAATTAAATTCATTTTTTATCAAATAGTCATATTTCAAGTGAAATCTTTTGTATTTGAATCTTTAGCTTCTCTTACATAAATAATGGATAGGAGGAAGATAAACAACTAATTTCAAAACATATTTTTTGAAAGATTCTGTACCAAATTAATTTGGTTACACTGGCGACCACCGTCAGAGCTACTAACTAAATAGTAACAAGGCAATATCGATTTAATGGTCACATCATGTCCTAGCTTTCAGCAAACACGTACCATTTTGCCGAGAATTGTGACGTTTTATTGCTAAAACACAGCAAATATTTTACTATGAGTTGTTTTGAGGGATCGTGAGGGATCGGTCTATATGCAAGCCATTTATAGTTTTCTTTGTTCCTCTGACATAAAAGTCTGATATTTTAGTTTTTTTCTTTTTCTTCAAAGTTTTTGTTTTGTTTGTTCTCTGTCTTTCTGTTCCGTAGAACGCTGTAGCTCTGGCCATCTGGAAGATGCTCCCATTCAAACCATTCCTCGAGCACGAAGACACACCACATCGTCCCTGACGCCAAATGACCGGATGAGCTGCTGAAATTCCTTGATTCCCGAATCCTAATCCCCGTCCATCCTTAAACATTGTAAACCTAACCTCGAGTCACCACGAGTACGTTGGCTTATTTCCCCCTATTACTAATTTAATAATAAGATTATGTCGATTGTACATATCACAAAGAAACGTGGTTCCGTAAAGTGTTATACACGCCTGATCCTACCAAATAAACGAGCTTGGAAAAAACAATATTCTACTAGAAATCAGGAAATAAATAATAATAGTATTTTTTTTACTGAAGTATGTTCTTTATTTTTCTGGGTTGCAGGAATAAAAACTGACTGTACATTCTGTAATTTTATGAATATCGTTTAGATACTCAAAATTGCCTTCATCCTATATCTTCAGTAGACCCTCAAGACCCTCAGCTTCAGTAGGCTCAAGTTCCCTATATTCTCTCAATTATTTAAATCTGTTATAGATTTCTTTACATTTCATTTCCAATGGATTGAATCTCCAGGCTTTGTAGATTCATAATGGAATGCGGACCGTTTTCCGGGGCGCCAGGCAATGCGAGACAAGTAGGCTGAACCGCATAATCCGGAACAATAGGCCACTGTAAGCTAATGCCTAATTACGTGATGTTGTTGCCAGATTAAGCGGCTGTTATTGTTAAGGTTCAACTCCTAACGCGGGGTACCATAGAACTTTTCTAGTTGTTCTCACAAAAAGTGAGTGAGAAGTGAAGAGATGAACCGAAAAAAGGTTTTCATCTAGCTGTCACATTTTCGTTTATCTCCATAGAAAAAAGAGATGGATGAAAAATGCCCCTCACCATAACCAAAAAAATGCTCGCCTAATATTTCCAACAGACCTAAGTAAACATTGAGAAAAAGTCGAGTTTTCTACTGCAATCAACGATATTCATACTGCTTAGATCTGTTGAAGAAGAAGAAGAAGAAGAATAATAAGAAGAAGAAGATCTGTTGAAAAGACCATTTTGGAAAGTTTAACAGATTCAATAAATTTTCATGAATTTGGTTGAAAACTTGCCTGCAGACTTTATTCAAGATGGCACTCTGTAATACTTTTCTAAATATTGAACAGATCAAAAAAAAAATAAATCTGTTGATTGCAGTTAAAAAGTCGCCTTTTATTTATTTTTACTGAGGTCTGTTGGAAATATTAAGCGATGAATATTTCTTCGTTGTTTATGGTGAGGGGCATATTTGTGAAAATGGTGAACAGGTCCAAAACTGATCTGTTACTTATGTCCTTTAGTAAAATTAAGCTAGATTCTCCCTATGGCATTTGGTTAAAAATATTTGGCTTTAAATATATTAAACGAAATAATTTTCTTCGTGGATTTTTTTTATATTCAATAAAAATTCCGAGGAAAAAATTTAAATTTCGTTTCGTTTCGTAAAATTTCGAATCAAATGGTCCTCGATTTCGTTTCGTTTCGTTTCGAACTAATCAAAGCGTTTCGTTTCGTCAGGAAAATTTGTGTTATCGTATAACCTTACTAATAAAGACAAGAAAAAAAACTTATTACATCAACAGACTTGATACAGCCCCAATGATGGTCATTAAGTTAATACTATACTAATCCTTCCTTCCAATTTTCTAGATGCTTCCCGACCGCAAATAGTAATACTCATATCCCTGTAATGCTTTTCTTTGATTGGAATCAAGGATTAAACCCCCTTGATTTCTGATAGCAGTCTGGAAAAGCATTTCAAAAATAACATGAGTTTAATAAAAGTGACCAATTTTCTAATGTTGTGCTAGTACTTCTTTTATTTTCAGAATTGTCATGACATCTGTCACCGAGGAAAGAAGCTTACGTTACCGTCTACTAATGATGATATCCTTCTTTTCTAATTTATAGTGAACGTAGTTATTCTGAACGACGTCAACCATCATTTGCCGAATGGAGCATTTCATAACTTTTAAATGGCTTCGCTCCCAACGAAAAATTCATTATTATTATATTTCATTACTACTTATACTAACAGGAAGCGTTTGGTAGGGGAGGTCCACGCTTTCTTCCTTTCCCCTCGATTTCATGGTATGGATCGACTTTAAGGTTTTACAAATTCTAAAGTCGCTCAGTATCTAGAAATCATCTCTGCGGTACATACTGCGTAGTTGGCTTGGCCGTATGAAAAGAAAAATGACAGAATTTAGAAAACCGTCATTTTCCAGGATGCTTTCAAGTATTGGCTGCGCAAGTATGAGATTAGAAGCATCCAAAAATGTTGTATGTATTGTCACACTCTCTAATAATATATGGATGATCTCTAACTAACATGAAAAAGTTTTGCGAGAAAAGGCAGTAATTCAGCTCAAAACATTATTAATTATTGAAATTAAGAAAAAATATATAAGATCTCCAGTTCATTTTGCACATCCTGATATATTTCTCAAAGCTCAAGAGTCAACGCAACAATATAGTATTTTAATTCAGGAATTGTTTTTTATTTTAGATTCGTAGTATAATTCGTTTTTGTCGATTCTACGCCTCGGGATATGCACGCGCCCCAGTACAGAAGAGGGCAACATTTGCGAGTAGTAGCCTCATGTAAACTGCCAATTGATTCGCTTTTCCTTTTCGACACCACGATAAATCCAATTGTTTTAGCCAACCGAAAATGCAAAATTTCCAATGTTATTCGAATTCGGCACTTCCACGTGGTCAACATTGCTTATAATAATGAATGTAAAAACATGGGTCTATATTCCCCGGAACTTCATTCTTCATAACTTGAAAAAAAAAATGTTGTTCCCATTTGCACTGATTATTGGATATCACGATAAAAATATTTGCATTACCGTGTACCCTCACAAGAGCGATTCAAACGATTCAATTAGCACCCGAATGCTTGATGCGGTATTAACTGGATGTTAATATTTTCTACTTTATCGATAAAAATGTTTGATGAAAGTGATGGACTCAACGTTTAGAAAGTTTATTCAATAAGTTTTCATATCAAAATACTTACCTTCGAGCAGCCAGCCTTAAACACTGTGGATTTATTTATAACTCTGGTATAAAGAAGCGAAAATTATAGGCAAAGCTTAATAATTCCGTTTCAAATGCTATACAAAAGTTGTCATCTTTAGTGGTACAGTTGCATATTTGTATCTGTTTTAAGCAAGAAGATATTTTGCCCATATTTTCGGATTGCAAAAAAGACAAAAACACGATCTTTTCAATTTTAATATTACCCTTCAGTTTATTTCCTTGTCTAGTTTAATAACCGACTGTAGTCCATTTTGTAATAACATTGGTTTTGTTTAAATACGTAAAATTAAAGTTAAAACGAAACATTTTAATCCTAATAATCTTCTCCTTCGCATGACTGGTTTGGGTTTCAGAATATTCTGGATAGTAAAATTTGTGATTTGCCGTTCGGGTCGATTGACCTGTTTCGTGTGATAACTGTTTATTGTAACATGACTTTGCAAAATGAGTAAACTTTTTGTTCAGCTTGACTATTGCCCAAAACGAAAACCTTGCTTACATGTTAGTGATGACCGGGGCATGGTGTTGCTTTCAACCCTACGCTGGATCTTACTTGCAATTGATTTTTTTTATTGTTTAGACTTACGAAGCACGGCCTCTTCTACATTCACTTAGCCAACATGTTCAACAAATTACTATAGTTTGTTGTTTGATAATAATTGTGATTAGATTAATTTTTGTCCTGTCTTATCAATCAATGCCCTCTCGAGTTCAACTACCAGCTTCTAACAGATGAGATTTTATTGTGTTGATTTCTTTGAGTTCTATAAATCTGCTCTACGAAGCACATCATCAAGCCTTTTCCCCAGGGAGAATGTGAGTGCCAACAATTATTCATACCATTATGCGACAAATATATGCTGAGGTTACAAGGGTCAAGTGTGCCGTATTATGTTGCTTGCAAACGACATCGGCCATAACGTGCGAGCCCGCCTGACGACACATTTTCCGTCGAGGAGGAGAGGTATTGCTGGAGGGGGGATTATGTCTAGCGGGGAGGATGGGGCGCTTAGTAAGCGTGGTTGGCGACGAATAAGCTGCCCTGTCCGGCGGCACCGACAACACCGCCACCATACTTGCCCAAGGAAGCGTCACCGTTGGCCTGGAAAGAGAGAAGAAAATGGAAGTTTTGATTATTTGGGTTTTTTTTCGGTTGATAGGTAATGAAGATTTTGCCATCAAAGTTTCGAAATTAAGAACGGTTAGGGTCAATTTGATTCTAGAACTGCACATAAACACTTTTCATTCAATCGTCTCTTCTTTAGAACTAATCAGTTGTTATCACTTTTCACGTGGGAAAAAAATATTGAAATACTTCTGTTAAAGCTGTGTTACATAATTAATTAAGAAAGGTAATCCACCTATAGAATATGATTCCTTTTTTATTATTTTATATTATTTTATTATTTTATTGGTAAGATAAGTATCTTAGTGATTTGGCTAATGCGACTTGTTTCTAAATAATTCGTGTTTTTCTTGAATTTTCTTTTAAAAAGGTCTTTAAAAAATATTCAGACAAATCAAATAAGTGAACCAACAAACCATTATGAAAAACTTGCATCAACTATTTTAGAATATATTCGCACATTAGATATTCACATCTAACTATACGGTCAATATCGGTGTAAATTTCTGATCAGACGCACTCCCTCAACTATGAGCATGGGCGATTGGGCATCCGCCATGCTCATTGTCGCTAAATCTCGTATTCAAATCTCGACCGACATACCTACTGAAGCGCTTCGGGGATTGAAATGCGATTTGAATATTTTCTCCCCAGAACCGTCCCCCATATTCCAATTGGCCATTTCCGTTCGCCGTTCCATTGGTCAACAGTGCTTCGAGTGCAGTCCAGAATATCAATCATCATATTTATAGATGCAAATCACAATACCACCGTTGACTTAGTTGCCGTCCAGCTGATTTCCGACTCAATGGAGAAGGTGACAAACAGAGGAATCAATCTCATTTCGAGCCAGGAACCGAATCAAGTGCGATGCTTACTTCCTGCTATTGGCCCAGATTGAACTTTGCATCGTTGAATGGAAATCAGATTGAACGCACCATACTGGGACGGTGTTGGAATGATTGAAATAAATGGGAATTTTAATTAGAACCATTGATCCACAAGGTAGGAATCACCATTCAAGCAAGTGCAGTTGGCTTTTCGTCAACATAAGCCTCGAACTTCGATTTCCGCCTCACTCCCAGTTCCTCCATTTACCCAACCAGGATTACATGTGAATATCTTTCGTGAAAAATGAGTACGTTTACCCTGGCCAATAAGAGCGATACCCTATCGTCAACATTGCGATGAACCGTGTGGTCCAACGTCCAGTGAACTGCAAACTGGGAAGGATGTGAACCATCGGCTTGACCATCCTAAACACTAAACAACGGCTGATGGACAACGCGTCCCATCCAGAGGCAGCAAGAGACAAACACTGCAATCAATTATTCACAAGTCAGCACTGCTCTTGCAACGATGCGATGGTCGGATGTGTTGCGGAATCGATCCAAGCGTGGGTTCTACAATCACGTGGGAAGCAAACGGAGGTTCATCCAAAATGGGAGGGAGGGGGAAGAGGTTTCCACATAGAACTGGCGTAATGTCGCTGCAGGATGCAAATTCATCACGGATGGCTCCCCGCGGAGGATGAGGACCGGACCGTGTTGCTAAAGTTTCAGCAAGGCATCAGGGAGGAAGCCGTGTAAGGGAGGGGGGGGGGGTGTGAAGTGAAAACACCCGGTGCCATATCGAAGAGGAAATTGCAAATTTCGATCCTAAATGTCGTTTGTTTTTGCCCGAGCTCGAACACCCCATGGTTCGATTCGGATTTGTGTGTAGGGAAAAAATTCTGCTAAAAGATTTGTTCGAGAGACGGCAGTCATTTGAAGCGGATGTTTCAATTAATGGAGCAAAAAGTGAACACATAAGAGACACAAAATTACAGTGAAAGCTTTCCTTAGTAAGGGAGTGAAAAATACAGCGAGTAGTCTTTAATATTTTAGAAATTAGCGTCGATTTACTTTGCTTAAACATGTAAGTACTGCAAAAACTTTTTTTCTCCAGGAATTTATTCATAAATCAACGTCATTTAACGTCATTATTGACAAGTATTTGTAAAATCACTAATCAGGTAGCAAAAGTCATATGATGGGTTCAAAGAAGTCTCTACAGAACTATTAAAAAAACGAAAGCGAATATTTCTAATAAAATAATTATATGGATACTACATGAATTCTATTTATCAATGTTTCAAGATTTCCTTCAGAGATTATTTCAGGAATTTGCTTATAACTTTCATTTGTAACTAATGCTCTACAAATTCTTGCCAGGATTTCTACTGAAAAACAACTATCCAGAATTTGATCAAACAATTATTCGAGAAGTTGCTTCTGGAATATGTCTCTTGGATTATTTTTTAACAATAATCATTTAATCAACTTTCAAAAATTTGCACCTAAATTCATTTGAAGTTGTTTGCTAAAAATCATAATGAAACGGTTTTGGTTGAAATTCCTCAACTATCTAGTAAATATCAATGTTCACTTTAAGACAATATTTATGAGCTCCAACAGCTACGTCAAAGGGCATTTATGTAGCAGCATCAAAGCAAACGGACAACCCATGCTGAACAAATCGATGATGAAAGCTCTCTCACCACGTAGCGTTCGAATTATAATGCACCACGAGAAAAATCTAAATATTACGGATATCTGCAGGTTGCAAGGGGCGGGTCGCTTTTTACCGTGTATTCGAGGTCTAGCTCCAATCGCCTGGATTATACCCGAATAAAAAATATTATAGACATTATTTGCTGCCACCTGAAGTACGATTCTTTCCTGTAATTACGGGATATACAACAAGACCAGAAGGATAATCACAAGAGAGTACAAAGATAGCTGCCGCAAAGGCCGTTCTATCACTCAGCACAAATGTCAATTTCGTAGGTGATCGTGACCACTGGAAATCACTTTTTTAGCATACTGCAATGAGAGCAAAAATAAAAACGGTTTTTTACTTTAGCCGGTTTTTTTTTATTTTTGTGCCCCAGAAATCTTGAAGAAGTTCTGAAGTTAGATTCTAATGTGATACCATTTGATTATCCCTTAATTAGATTTGTATACTCAGATCAACCAGAGGAAAGCCGCATTCCCTCCACAAAACTACCACGAACAACACTTAGCCTGATTACAGCATTTTGATCGGTTTATCATGCCTTTTTAAAATGCACGAATTTCATTTTTTTGCAGCCACGGAGCTAAGGCATCTATAGTCGTTCAAACCTTTTGTTTGTCAAACACCAAAAAAGTTATAAAGAAGTTTAGCTAGCACCAACCCAGTTTATCATCCAAAAACCCATTCTGGGGACCCCTCCTTCTCTTTACATTGATTGCTTTTCCGACAATATGAAATTTTGACTAAATGAAGAACTATGATTTGTTTTTTATATACTATATATATTGTTACGATTGTATCTCAAGAATCGCTTTAAAAAAGACACAAAAAAGTTTTCAAAAGGTCTTTTGCTTCCGTTTTACTATGTCCCAGTATGGATTAGGGCGAGCCAATCGAGCAAGAGACCAGTCAAGCAGCCAAAACTGTGTTTCAAATACTGAAAACGGCTAAATTCGATTAAGTAACATTTATGAATTAACAAATTTTGAACGCATTTTACATTTGTGTGTTGTTCTTGATTGAAGAAGATTGGCTGCAGTATTGGCAGTGTTGCATCTTATATCCGCGTTTCTCTTATCAAGGCCTCTGGCTTACACTATATTTTTTTCGTTGCCAATTTTTCGAAAATTGGGGGAAAAATGGCGTCACCCGAAAAACACCTGTCAAATCCTTAATTTGGAAATCGGAAAACAACTGGGAATCGTGCAGTCATTGGTGATTCGCGTGATTAAACGTTACTATGGAAAGGAGGAGAAATACGATCAGAATGGATGTTTCATTAATGATCAGGATCCCAAGCGTGTTATGGAAGCATTTAAGCCTAATCCAAATGCATCGGTCAGGGATGTGGCCTAATAATTGAATCTGTCCAAGGCCTTTCGATTAGAGAGACAAGGGCTGGGAGGGACTGCATACGAAAGGGCTGAAGGCTCCAAATCGTGACAAATAGCAAAATACGGAATGAAAGTCACGGGACCAAAAACTGTACTGCCAAATGCTAACGAAGCCTCACTGTGTCATCATGGACGATGAGACTTACGTCAGGGCGGACTACCTTTATTGAGTATGGTGTACCTTTGAAAACGCGAGTGCATTTAATTTTGGATTCCGGGAGGTAATTTCTACGACAGTTTTGTTCATAAAGTTCTTTTTTAAGTTCCTCTAGCTTTTTTTAGGAAATTTCTTGACAGTTACAAGGATTCTCGCAGATTCTTCAAAAATCTGAAATAAAATTATTCTTTCATGCTTCCACGACTTTCATCAAATTACGGATTGGCTTCGCCAATTTCTACAAATATTTGGACTGTGCAATTCAGTATTGCATGTGGAAATCCCTCAACATATTCGAAATGCGACATAACCGACCTTAGTAAAGTCTAGCTCCTTGACTGAAATTGACTGGTTGCGATTGTATGTTTTGATGGCTGCTATGATCTGTCATGAGGGTGAAGGACAGATATGTTAGACTTGTTCATGTTACACATCTTTCCTCAGAAAGATTACACTATTGCATTGTTGGCGTTTTCCTGGCCTAGAAGTAATTATTTCAATAACCCAATTTCGCTTGAAATTCAAGTCCTGACAGTTGATATTACTATCTTCGAACAGATGTAGCTTTGGCTGTACAACTGTAAATTGTCAACAAATCAGCGACAAAATAATTAGAAGGGAAAGCACTTGTCTAACGTACTGTTTTCGTGGGATCACACCCCACCAAAGGGAGTAGTTACCCTTCAATGCCTTTTCCGCATAAATCGCTGAAACTCGAGTGACAACATAATGGTAACTAATCGTAGGAAAACTAAGCTCGGGTAGTAAACCCGAGAACAGTTGTGCAGGCATTTAGTCTAAAAAAAATTTCGCAATAATGTGAGCATTCCCCACAGCAATTTGATTCTTCCGATAAACAATAGCACCATTGATCTTACGGGCGTCTCACATAGAGACGTGCGCCGGGCCATGAATCGTTGGCGGAGGCATTTGTCGTGATTTTGCCGAGGTCATGCTGGGGGTTATCTTAGCCAGTGCTGTGTATCGGAGCGGCAACATTTTATTGCATTCGATTAAAAAAAACTTCGGAGTTTTTCGCGGGACTAAATTTTCTGAAATATGTAGGAATCTGAAAAATATCCCAAAATAACAAAAAAATCATCGTATTTTTTGGAAAGTTTTTCGAAACTTCATCGGAACCACCTCCTCAGGAAGTTCTTCTGAAATCCTCTAAGAAATTCGTCAGGAGTTCCTTAGTAATATGGTAATATCTTCGTATTTTCCCTTAGAAACTTTTCGGGATTTCCTCGGTAAATTTTTCATAATTTCTTCAGCAAATGCTCCGGAATTTCGGCAACGAATTCTTTGGAATTTCTTCGATAAACCCTTCGGAGCATCCTAGCAAAATTCTCGGAATATCATCGGGAATTTGTTCGGGACTTCCTCAACAATTTCTTTAACTTTCCTAAATTTCCTCTCTCGGGATATCCTTCGGAAGTTTCCTTGGGAAATTCCTGATAATTCCTTAGAGGAATTTTTCGGAAGTACCTTGACAAACTCTTCGGATATTCCTCGTGAAATTATTCGGGATTTACTCTACAAATTCTTTCTTTTAAAATTCCCTCGACAATTCCTTGGGACTTCCTCGACAAGTTCTTTGGGACTTCCTCGATTAATTCGTCAAATTATTCTCGCTCAGAAAATTATTCTGAATTTTTTCGGGAAAATCATCCGGATTACTTCTTCGAAACTTCATCCGGAAATTCCTCGAGATTACTTTAGAAATTTTCTCGGTATTTCGTCGGGAAATTCATTGGGAGTGACTCGTGAGACAAAACAAAGAAGTGGCATCGGATTTCGGAATTCGCTTTCTCCAATCAACCGAAAATGTTCTTCACGAAAGAATAAACGCCACAAGCTTACTTCCATCAATAATTATTGGTTTTCGCACTTGTCCGCCAACCCGACATGAATACCCAACCCGACATAAACACCCAATCTATGAAAAAACATTCTATTTTTTCATATATCTACTTTCCACTTCAAAAATATTTCGACAAGTAGATTACCAATTTACTTTCTACAATTGTAAAGATAGCTCAATCTCTACAGAAAAGATTTTTTTATATCTTTATTTACGTTAATCTTCAAAAAAGATGTTATGAGGAGTTAATATACATTCACTTTTCCGCAGCATTCGATAAAATTAAACACATTCGTTAAATTTACGCTAAAAGGTTTTTCCTGATCTTTTCTGCGCCAACATTAATTCAACTTAAGGACAAGCTTTCCGGAATCCAAAACTAAATGAACTCGCGTTTTCAAGGGCACACCTGGGTGCTGCGGATAGAGTCGCTTTTCTGCTCTCAAGCGAATAGCGGAATATTTTGAAATCAATCCCATAAGCAAAATTATTTTGCAGTTACACGGTTGTCAAACATTTCCCGCTCTTCGAATTTCTCTTTCCATGCTGCATGAAGGCGCACAAATGGGCGAGACTCTACATGACTTTACGATGGTATACATATATTCCTGCTCCAATCAGCTGCTGAATCTCGAGAAATTTCGTAACGAGTGCTTTTTAGTTGCATTCCTACTAATTATCCACTCGAAATATAATGTGAATACATTTATTACAAAAAATGCAAAACTCAAACTAAGTTTATTTTTTATTATTTCCCCAAATAATAATAATACTTCTCGATATAAGATCTAAAACGAACATAACCACAATCTTCAATTACGTAAAGGCAATCAAACTCATCAAATGCTTTAGCCAAGCAAGCCTTTGGCACAGCAGAGTGCGATTGAATTCGCATTCTATACCGTCCCGCCCAGTCCGTTGCTGGGGGGCATGGAGTGCGATCCTCTCGTTTAATAAACAATGTGCACTCGCTTGGCTGTGGATATACAACAGTAAAGCAAATGTGGAGATTGGGCAAATCAAGCATCCGAAAGATATTCAATTTGCAAAAAAGAGAGCTAACCGCGGTGGAGGTTGGTACTCGGATTCTGATGGCTTTTCCGCAAACGTGACCTTTAAGTGGTCTTGTTGTGTAGGGGTTATCACGCCTATCTAGAGAGTAGGAGGTTGAGGGTTCGAGTCCCTCCAAGACACGTGGATTCTTTTTCGCAAATTTCATATCAATTTGTCCATTTCGAAACATATGCTGTGCATATGCACAGCCAAGATATTTAACAAAAAAATGGTTTTCGTACGGCCGAGTTGCCGAATAATATGCAATTAATTACAATCTTCAATGTTTGGCTCCGGCACAATAGAAAACTTTGGCTTCAGTTTGACAACCAAATCGATTCGATCCGCACCACTGGGGGATAAATGTATCCTCCAGAAAAGAACGAAAAGGCAAACCTCGATCTGGGGTTGACTGTTCTGACGGCTATTTGTTCTTATTTTCATCGAGTTTGGAACCAGCTGGCCCAGCCGATGTGAGCTGTCAGCAACCTCAATTTTCAAGCTGCAATAACGGGACGGAAGTCAAATCGGGACCGATTTGCGATTTGGTCGTTACTTATTTTGTAGATCGAGAATTATTTAAATATTGCAGGAAAACTCCGGGATCTCGGGATTTCCGGGTATATGCAACATTTTAGTCGTTAGTTTAGGGACACGAAAAAGTGTCGGTGAAAATTAATCATCTGCACCACGCATGTCTCATTATAAAAATCAGCAATACTTAGTCGTACTGTGCACCGTATGCGAGCACTACTCGCACTCTTTATAGGATCGAGCAACACGCATTTTGCATGGTGATGATAATCATTTTCAAATAGGTTTATAGTTTGAAAATTGGTACTAACATCCAAAAGTTACGTTTAATGATAAGGAGTCAGCTTTATGCCGACCTTCACCTTTGCTCTGGTCCGACTTTTGAAGGAATAAGTTTGCACCGTTCGCAAAATATGTATTTTAATATGCACTTACCATAAAATGAGGAAGTCCAGCACTGCCAATGATCGCATATTTGGCACACTCGCATTTTTGTTCATTTTGTAAAAAGCCTGTGAATCTCTCAGAAAGCTTAATTTACTGCATCTAATCCCACAACAGTAAAATAGGCTTTACTATCTTTCTTATCTGTGGTAAGCTGGAAATGATTGAGTTTGTGGGGAGGATTGACATACGATTTACAAAATCAACCAAAATGCAAATGTTACATTTATGCTATCATGGGCAGAGCAGGATCGCCAAATGCATTTAACTGATATGAAGAATGGCCACGATTTCTTTGAATAATATTTTAATGGCTCTCCATTGTGGTTCATATAAAGCCTACTTCGATGCTTGCAAATCTATTGAATATTGCCTTTCCATAATTCACGTTCCATTTGACTGGTATACGGGTACAGTCTAGTAGACTGTTTTACTTTCAGGTAAAAGTGGCCACTCTGCGAGGGTTCTTCTGATGATTGAAAATATATGCCACCCCGTCAGCAGAAGTAAAAAGGAAACGCAAGTTCCTTGCCCTGCAAACAAAACCGTCGGTTAGAGTTGGTTCCTTATAGCCTATTCAGATTGGGCTATTTATGACTTTGTTAAGTGAGAGGGTATCCAATTATTACGAGTAGTTCAGACTGCAGCAAGATAATATATCTTGACGTTTCCATGTTTCCTCATTTGCACGCTAATACAGGGTTGAATTCAAGGAGAGTTTTAAAATTTAATTTGCGAAATCAATCATTTGTGGGGCGACAATCGAACATTTTTCTGAACAAAGTTTCTACGAAAAAAAATATAAAAAAATATATGGAAAGGGATTTTCGAAGAATATTTCAAGACAAAATTTTCAAAACGACTTATCTGCTTTTGTAAACAAAGATTCAAACGACGATTTGACGAATCTGATAGCTCTCCCACGCAAATCAACACCATCAACAGGTAGCGGAATCCTTCACCTACCTATTGATGGTGTTGGTTTGCGTGGGAGAGCTATCAGATTCGTCAAATCTTCGTTTGACTCTTTGTTTACAAAAGCAGATAAGTCGTTTTGAAAATTTTGTCTTGATTTGAAGCTCTCATTAAGGATAATGAGCGAAGCTACATTCATTAGTTGGGTGCGCCGTTCTTCGGGGAATCAGACTATTCCTCAATTTATTTTTAAGTTTAAAAAGTTTTTTGTACTATGATCGAACGGAGATTTGATAGAAAAATTTAAATACTTTTGGGAATTCTCACAAATAAATAAAAAAAGGACGATTGGACCAATTTTCAAGAAATATTATCGAACTAAAATGTATTTCCACCAGTATCTCCATGTATGAAGGGCAACTCAGTATTTTTTTTTTCAAAAATGGAAACTGAACCATTGCGTTCTACTCGACAATCAATGATACAGCTTCTAACAAAATCGAATCGTGTGAATGTGATATAATTTAAACTGAATTTTGGATGAATTGATGCATTACCAATCCACGTTTTATTTAAGGTTATTCTGTTAAAATACGCGAAAATACCGGCGGATTAATTAAAAAAACTTTTCGCGAGGTGATCGCGATCGTCGCGGAATATGCGATCACAACAAACAATTTGGATGACAGACTGAATGACGTCTTGTCAAATAAACGTCAGAATATTATCCCCACCCTGGACTTGCATGCAACATCACTAGCAATATTGGATTGCACTACAAATGTTTATGAGTAATCAAAACAAACCAGAATTGGTAGAAGTGTTGCCAGAGTCACTGGAATATACTAGTTGAATTATGAATTATGTTTATATATCAATAATGTAGAATAACTTGTTAATGTAAAATGACGATGGAAACTAATGACCAATATACTCTGAGAACCAACAGAAAATCGTGTTTGATATTCTAATAGGTTATGGGCCCAGTGGTTAACTGGTAGAAAGTCGAGCCAAGTGAAGTTATTCTAAAGCGATTAGTTGAAGAAGATGCCTGGTAAGAAGGAAGATATTGCCCTCGGGGTTACCGATGGGGAACTAGCTGGTGGTCAACCAGTAGTAAACAACAAGACGGAACGCATTCCTCTTGAGCGAGGGCCGTCGTCCGTTGCGGCGCTCTATCGTGGAGACCGTTCGTGCGTATTCGACGGGAACGAAGCGAATTTCCCTGCTTGGAAATGGCGGATTGAGCACCATCTCAATAAGATGCGTCTGGTGCATACGCTGTTGAGGACTCCCGTGGAAGAAGAATATGCCCACCCGGTGCCGGGAGCGAAACCCGAAGAAGAAGCAGCGAGGAAAGAAAAATAAAGAAACGGATGGAAGAAGATATGGACGCTTTAGACGAAATAGTGCTGATGGTGAATAATCAGGTTTTAAATCAATTGATTGGCCTAGATTATGCGAAGCAAGTGATGGATGTGTTGGTCAGCACATACCAGAAAGTTGGAACTGGAGCAATGATCACGATGCGAGATCGTCTATTCAATCTCAAACATAAACGTTTTGATAGCCTTCAGCGTTTGTTTGATGAATACGATCTGATCATTCGAGAGCTGGAAAGAATGCGAGCTGGACTAACGCCAGCGGAGAAGATCCATGCTCTAATTATTGCGATGCCAAACCGATTTAAGCATGTGGAGGGTGCATTGACTGTGCTACCAAACGATGAGTTGTGTCGTAAACCGCTAGGTGAGATAAAACGCATGTATTTGGATGCAGAAATGATCGATAGTGAAACAATGGGTGGAAGGCGGATCAGAGGGTTCGATGACGTCGCACTGAAGTCGAACAAAAAGCACGTGAACGTTTGCTTTGGCTGTGGAGAAACTGGCCATTACAAAACAAATGCCCGTTGAAGAAGAAGAAAGGACAATGGAATGGTCAACAAGCATGTCAACATCCCCGATGGCAGGGAAAGAACCAGAGTCGCCATCATGCACTGATGACTCAAACCAGCGGCAACGGTGAAACATCACGGAAAGTGAGATTTGTGGTCGATTCAGGAGCCAGCGACCACATGGTGAATGACGAGCGAATGCTGGAAGATGTGGAAGAATTGGAGAAGCCAGTCGTCATTGCAACTGCTAAATCAGGAACAACTCTTCGGGGTACGAAGAGAGGTAAGGTACGAGTGAGCAGTGTTGTCGGAGAAAACAAAATAAAGAAACTCGAATTCTATAATGTGCTTTTTATTCCGGAGCTAGATGTGAATCTCCTTTCAGTTAGAAGGGTGAATTCTATGGGAAAGAAAGTTACTTTTATGTATGGTGGGGAGGTTATCGCCCATGGGATAATGGAGAATGGTCTTTATTATTTGCAATTGGAGTTGGAGGGCAATGTAACCTCAGCATTAGTAGGAAAGGACCAGATAAATGTCGAAACATGGCATAAACGATTGGGACATTTAGGCAAAAGTAATATGCTGAAATTAGTAAGAAATGGCATGGTTGAAGGTATCGACTGTGGTGAAGAAAGTGTTGGCAGTTTGCCAGATGTTTGCGAAAGTTGCCTTGCGGGGAAGCAAGTTAGCAACAAGTTTAATAGTTTGCAGTTGCCAAGGTCTACTAGACCATTGGAACTAGTTCATTCCGATGTTTGTGGATCTATGGAGGTAGCAACTCATGATGGTTATCGTTATTTGGTAACATTTATCGATGACTTTACGCACTTCGCCGTGGTTTATCTTCTGAAATCAAAGAATGAAGTCTTCGAAAATTTAAGAAATATTACGAATGTAGTACAGCACAAATCGGTCAGAAACTGTCTAAATTTCGTACAGATAACGGTGGGGAATATCAAAATAGAGAGTTCCAGAATTACTGTAAAAGTAAAGGAATTCAGATGATATATACGGTACCGTATACTCCTCAGCAAAATGGAGTAAGCGAGCGTTTCAATAGAACATTGATGGAAAAAGTACGCGCAATGCTTCATGATAGTGGGTTATCTAAGAAAATGTGGGGAGAGGCTGTTTATGTAGCGACATACCTTACAAACAAGTCCCCTACGGTAGCATTACAAGAAAATAAGACGCCATATGAAAAATGGTTTGGAAAACTCCCAAACTTAAAAAAAATCTTAGAGTTTTTGGATGTACAGCATACAAACTCATTCCAAAAGAAAAGAGAACAAAATTAAATTCCAAATCTAAAAGATTGATATTCGTGGGCTACGCGAATAATGGCTATAGGCTATGGAATGGCGCTTTGAAGAAAATTGAAATTGCCAGGAATGTAGTATTTGATGAATCGAAAACACCATATATCGGTGAGTCTGCAGGTTCAAATGATTTGGTTTTCTCTCAAATAATTACAAGAGAAACTTGTGAAGAGAATACCGATGAGAAATATGGCAACGAGGAAACCAAAATTCCAGAAGAAATTGCATCAGAGGATCGGGAAGATTCTGAAGAAACGATTTCCGTGGAAAATAATGGCATATTCGAAGAATCGGAATCAGAAATCGTCGAAAACGATCATCATGCACAAGCATATGATACATCGGAGTCAGATAATTACGAACAACCCACAGAGAAACAGCTAGAATTACGTCGAAGCACGAGAAACAGAAAACAGACTACGTTTCATAATTTCTCTGCAAAAATAGCGCCAGTTATTGATGGTTGCATTCCGCAATCAATCACTGAATTAAAACTACTGGAAGACTGGGAGCACTGGCGGGAGGCAATCGACGATGAAATGAAATCACTAGACGATAATAAAACATGGGAAGTGGTCAACTACAAAAACAACATCAAACCAATACAATCAAAATGGGTCTTCACAAGGAAAGAAGATGGGAGATACAAAGCAAGACTTGTAGCAAAGGGATGTTCACAACGCCCAGGGTTTGACTACAGTGAAACATTTGCACCAGTAGCAAAAATGGACAGCGTCCGATTATTATTGGCTCTTGCAAATGAATACAAAATGCTTGTTCACCAAATGGATGTAAAACGGCATTTTGTACGGTGATCTAGATGAAGATATTTTTATGAAACTTCCAGCAGACGAAAATGGTAAAGCGAAGACTGTTCGTTTGCATAAAAGCTTGTATGGATTGAAACAAGCAAGCAGAAATTGGAATAAGAAGTTTGACGATGCAGTCAAAGAATTGGGATTTTCTCCTTGAAAGTGATTGTTGTGTATATAGATCCAAAGCAAAAGGAATTATTTTGCTTTTGTATGTGGATGACATACTGATATTAGCCAACGATCAGGAAAATTTGGATTGGATAAAAGAAGAACTTGGAAGGCTATTCCAAATGAAGGACCTTGATGAGGTCAAATATTTTCTCGGAATGAAAATTAAAAGAGATTTTGACAATCAAACGATAGAAATATCACAATCAAGATACGTTGAGAAGATTTTGAAACGTTTCGGTATGATTGATTGTAAACCTGTGGTGACACCGCTCGATTCAAATGTAAAATGGTCTAAAACAAATCAGCAAGAAACTGCTCATCCCTACAAGGAACTGCTTGGGTGTTTGCAATATTCAACACTAACGTCTCGACCTGACATTAGCGCGGCAGTCAATACGCTAAGTAAATATCAGAGTTGTGCGACTGATGCTCATTGGGTTGGTTTGAAACGTATTCTTAGATACCTGAAAGGGACTACGGATACAATGATAAAATATGAGAAGAGACCTTACACACACATTGTCAAGGGATATGCGGATGCAGATTTCGCTAATGATCCTGATGATAGAAAATCGGTTTCAGGATATGCTTTCGAATTTTTGGAAGCTTAGTTTCATGGTCAACGAAACGACAACAAACGGTCAGTTTGTCAACATCCGAAGCAGAACTTATTGCACTTTGCACAGCTGTAACTGAAGGAATATGGCTTGTGAAATTCCTCAAAGAATTGGATGTGGGTAGCATTCCATTCATTATTATGGAAGATAATGTTCCATGTATTAGTATCGCGGAGGAACCTCGATCACACCAACGAATGAAACATCTGGACATCAAATACATGTTTATACGGGATCACATCAAGGAAGGAAGATTACAACTAAAATTCATCCGTTCCGAGGATCAACCGGCTGATGCATTCACCAAGGGCCTCCCGAGAGACGCACATCGAAGATTATTGGGACGTCTCAACATCCAAATTGCGGGGAAGTGTTAAAATACGCGAAAATACCGGCGGATTAATTAAAAAACTTTTCGCGAGGTGATCGCGATCGTCGCGGAATATGCGATCACAACAAACAATTTGGATGACAGACTGAATGACGTCTTGTCAAATAAACGTCAGAATATTATCCCCACCCTGGACTTGCATGCAACATCACTAGCAATATTGGATTGCACTACAAATGTTTATGAGTAATCAAAACAAACCAGAATTGGTAGAAGTGTTGCCAGAGTCACTGGAATATACTAGTTGAATTATGAATTATGTTTATATATCAATAATGTAGAATAACTTGTTAATGTAAAATGACGATGGAAACTAATGACCAATATACTCTGAGAACCAACAGAAAATCGTGTTTGATATTCTAATATATTCTACTTTATATATACATCCCATTCAAATCGTACAGTTGTCCTACGTGAAAAATGTTGAAATCCAAAGTATATTAAGCCATTCAAGGAGCAGAATTGAAACAATTTATGAAATCATGTTTATTTATCAAATATATTCGTTTTACAACCATTCCTACGTTTTAAATTGTCTTCCGCATTGGCTCTTGAACTTTGAAAATTTATTCGATTTGTTCTATTAAATCTAGGTTTAAGTTAAATACTTCATGTTAATTCTAGAGAGCATCTGTTTTTTAAACAATTCATGTTGAATAAGTGGAGAATAAATAATTATCATCATTATTTTTCATCATATAAAATGCTTTCCACAAAACCATCACAATCCGAGTTATTCTTCAGCGCTCAGAAGATTTCCATCTAACATGCATTCGACCCTGCTGCGACAGAAAGAGCATGACTGTCAACTACGAAACGAAATGAAAACAGAGAGAATTTTCTCTGTTTTCATAGCAATTTCGATACGAACTTCAAAATGCACGTGCTCAGTCAAATTACTTCGGAATTAGCTATAGTTTAAGGAGGATTATTAAAACAGCAAATATCATTGTTTGAGCATAGGGAGCGAAAAAGCCAAATTTTGAATCACTCGACTGTATATGTGTAAAACCAGAGAAGTCCATAAGACCATTACGGTTGTTTAAAATGCTGAGTTGCAAAGAAATTGGGATAACATCTAAGAACAGGTCGGACCAACTGCCGATGCTAATTGTATCGAGAGGGATTAACAGACCTCATTCGCATATTTAGGTGTCTCTTTGCATATTCCCATCCTATTGTTGAACAAATCATGAAGAATTTGTATCGAAAATATAAAGCGGATAAAAAGACTGAATTTAATATTGCAGTCAAGCTAAATATCAACAACCGTCAAACGAAACTCGACAATGATCTAATACAGAGTTGCTAAGGCTACACTCGTAAAGCTAAACGATGTAGTCCGATCACCCCAAATCATCCAATTAGTGATTTATCGCTCAGGAATCCAGAACGTATTGATGTGCAAATGATTTACACCGAATTTAAATTCATGGGCAGTAAATAGTTTTATGGCTGCGCTATTTTCGAAAGATCACCGTAAACATCCTAGGCGAGCCTCTTGACAACTCGGTCGGAATTTCCTCCATCAGCTGATTCCAAAGAAACCGTCATAAAATTTATCCCACAGCGTGCGCCCCCAAACAACCACAAACGGTCGTCGCCATGAAGTCTTTTCTGGCCGTGACCTTGTTGTTTTCCGTTGCGTTGGGTTAGTTCATGTTGTTGTTGTTGGGAAGTGGGTGCCAGATGCACTCATCGAATCAACATCTAAATCAAGTAATGTAGATGGAGCTGCAGCTGTTTCTAGCATCGCATCGTAATGGCAATATAAAGCCAACGATTCCAAAAGTCGTAAAGTTGTTTTGGCTCGCTTCACATAGGGCAGAATCAACATCCATATCCAGTTGGATGGACCTTTTCGGTTCGGTCGTTCGGATTGATCTAATCGATGTGCAATGCTACTCGGTAAATACGCGATTTATTGCATTTTTTACCATCAAATTAGAAACTTGTTTTCGCAGAAGATATGAAGTTGGAAGGTCTAACGAGAACTAATTTAAAAATTTCTATGAATCTAAAATATTTTTTTGCAAACCAAATTTGTTATTTATCTTACCTCATGACTCAACTTTAAATTACAACCATCGCATTTGCTTTCACGAATAATATTCAGAAACCTATCCACCAACAGATTTGACCTAAATAATCCCTTTTCCACTTGGGAAAACGGCACATGGCTCTCTGAGCCACCACCCGTGGAAAGCACTCCTCTAAACGAGCATTAGAAAACAACAAGTGAACGAACACATATGAGCCCGTCCGGTCCGGTACGGAAAAGTTTTTAATTACGCTCAACCCCAGATGGTTACATCACAACGACGATGGTACGGGCAAGGGGCATCATCAGTGCCATCCAAACTACCACCACGCACCAGTCAGCCCTGTTGTCGCTGGATCTAATGGGCAACATTTCATGGGAACTGAGGTGAAGGTTACTTTGCGGTTGTTTCCCGGAAACCGACCCCGACGGATGGCACCAACGGGAGAAGTTTGATCGGATCGAAAACAACTCATCAATCTTGGCGTGAACTGTTGCAAGTGGGGTTCACTGAGTTTGTTCGCTATGCATTTTTTTACCACGGAATAATGAAAAAGTTCAAACTCAGAACTTAGGTTTTCGTGGATCAATATTTCACCGATATTTGTCAATGTCAAAACAACTTTGCCTTATTAATTTTAAGATGCAAATGCCAGAATTCGCGATATAACAAAATTCTCAATTATTGGCTGTTATATGATGATTCGGTCATCAACATTCCTGTAACCCACGTGGTTCTACTCTACTCCAAGTATAGATCGCACAGTGGGTATACGATGTCGCACGCGACAACTCTCATGGCCGATGGTGTAGTCAGAATTCATAACTTATTCAGCACCTCCACGCGGCATTGATTGTGAAGCTGTTTTTTCCCCTAGACAAACACTCGACAGCGATTCCAGTCAATGAAACTCGGGAACCACTCTCCCTAGTTGGCTTGCTGCATCGGTAAACAGCCAGCCGTCTGCGGATTGTGCTAACGAAAAAATCTTCAAGTGCTAATCGCAGAAGCGGTTCTGCTCCACAGGTTCAGATGATGTGCGCCCACAGCCGCTCGGTTACACAATTTTTCAAACCGTTCATTCCTGAGAGGACCGGCCGAGACCGGTTGAGCTGCTAATCAAATCTAACTGAGAGTTGATTCTAGGTTTGTGGTGCTAGGCGAGCAACCATGTGGTGGCCCCGGGCCGGGTGTTTTTGGGACGGCACGGGTAGACCAAAAAAGTTAAATATGTAATCATTAATAACTGTTCATTGTCTCACGCTGAAAAACATTTGCTTATGATTGTTTTGTAAAAACAAAAAATCTGTTATTATTATTATCGGACGAACATTCTTATTTCTAAGAAAAGCCGAATATCTATTAGAAATATAACATATTGATGCTAACTAACTTGTTTGCTGTATCATGACCATTCGTAGTAAACTTATTGATTTTCAAGACAAGCGGCTCGTGGGATAACGTCCGGCAGGCATCACGAAAACACTGTTCTTCAGGGTGAAAAGTGCCAAAAACAAGCTGCAAGCTCTGCAAAGCGTAAGCAAAATATTGTGATCATTCGAATCTGCAAACATATCAGGTGTTCGCCACAATCAAAATTTGCCAATTCAAATCAATGATTAATTTGTTTGTTTCGTAATAGAAACCTAAATCATATTGTTTAGTGATTGTTTTTCTGTAGAAAAATTTACATCCAACTCTGATTAACACTCTGACAAAATGGCCTTTTCATCACCTATTCAGAAAACAATCATCGCTTGTTATGTATGCGCAAGTTGAAATCATCACTTTGAGCAAAACGAGTTTTCCTTAACGTGAGTAGGTACTTCATGCGACAGTCAATAAACACAGCTAGCAGATGGCATTCCTAAGTTTCAAAAAAATTTCGAGAGCCCCCTGGCAACATTCACCATTGAAAAAGTAATGATTTTCAGCTACCGAAAAACGTCATGGAAGCAAAAAAGCATGTTGGTGGCAGATCTTAGAGAACAATACACCACGCGTCCGCAGCTCTCTTTCTGCACTCAACCGGCGATTGTTGGATTATCTAACAGTTCTGTATAATCAATCTAACAAAACCCGTATAAGAACTGGGCATATGCGAAATTGTTAGATTCTTATACAAAAAATGTAAGCTATCAAACAAATATTGTTAGAAAAACTTACAAAATTGTTAGATGCTTATACAATACTTGTATAAAAATCTAACATTTTGGCATATGCTCAGTTCTTCTACAGGTTTTGGTAGATTCTTATGCAGAATTGTTAGAAAAGCTAAAATCCACCGGTTGGGTCTGGTATGCCAAAAATCTGTAAAAATATGTAAGCGTATACACGTTTGAAGCTTTTACCGCAGAAGGCATTTTGCTCTCTGAAGGAAGCTCCACATGCATGCTATCAAATGGACCAGCATGTCATTGTCATATCGCCACAACTTTCTTCATGGATAAGCTCTTACAATGTCTTCACTTGTCACAAAACCAGTTTAGTACTATTCCATTTAATTTCACCTCGTTGTAATCTTTTCAGATACGTGGCGGAATTAACTGTAATACATAGTTCTAAGCTCATCTTATAACAGTTGACTGACAATGCCTGAATAGTTCAATGCTCTAATATGGAATCCGAGACATGAAAGCGAATTGACATAAATGTCATTTGAATAACATTTTGGCTTTCACGCTTCAGATTACAATTTTCAGCAAAAGTTCGAGGCACATTTCAGCGCTATATGAGTTCATACCTTACGGGTTAATACGTAGCGTATGAACACCCAAAAAATCTGACAATTATTGTATAAAATCTTGCTGTAAGCATTTTATACAGATATTGTATTAAAATAATACAAATCTGTAAGATTTCAATACAACAATTGTATTAAAATCTTCCGAAATTGTAAATGCCAAATTATTATACAGTTTCTGTAAGGTTCTTATGCAGAACTGTATTAAAATCTGCCATCCGATGGTTTGGTAAAGAAATTCAACAAATGAATGCAAACGACATTTTACAACACCGTCACAACCACAATGTTTACAGATTCTAGTTAAAGATTTCCAAAAGGAACTACCAAATTTCCCCACATTACACAGTGGGAAAATTCGAGGAGAAAAACGGATGTTTTATATCCGCCAAGGTTAGTTGACCCAAAAATGTGTTCCTGACGGAAAAATTCAGATAAATCCTTTGGAGGCACGGGACTGACACTTGTATACCTCCACCACGGTTTGTTTCGTAGTCAACATTGAAAATTCCGCACTGACAGCCATAAGGATAATCACGAGAAGAAAAGAGATAGATGCGATACACACTGACAGTTCCATAAACGAAAAGCAGAAGAAACTACGAAAACACAACCAAAACATCAGACCCCCGTTTGAAGGTCATTTCGAGGGTTGGAAATTCTAGTTGTTTATTTTGTGGTCTGTTTTGCCCCATTTCGCCCCGTTTTGATTTGACCCATTTTCATGAGTCTATTGGTATATAACTTCATAGGCCCCCGCGCCTTCTATCAAAAGTTCAATTTGGAGTGATCTTTTAACAAAAACAAATAATATTTTCTCTTTTTCGACAGAATGTATGCATGCTTTAAAATCAAGAAAGGGAAAATGCAGGCAGAAAGAATGATGTTTTCTCTTGCATTCTACTTGAAACATGCATTCCTTGGAAGAAAGGACCATATATTTCCTTGCCTGAATTGAAAGAAGGAACTATATCCTTTCTTGCCTTATGACGGGCAAATGCATTCTTTGGAAGAAGTAATCCTATTTTCCTTTGCCTATTGTCTTGAAAATGCATTCTTTGAGGATGGAAGCATACAATTCCACGACTTATACAGGACAAAGTGTGCTTACAATAAGATGATTGATCTCCTTTAGTATTACCTTCATTGAATTTTCCTTTTTCGTATAATAAATAAAATAGTTTTTGCTAATGATCACTTTCAATTTTCATATTCGCATTTCCGATATTTTTGTACTTGGTTTTTAGTAACATATCCTTACCCAGAGGCAAAAAGACGATAAGTGAAAAAAGGTAAATAGCATAACATTTTCGTTGACACTACCAATGCACCTACGAGACATAATTGTTATGTACATTCTCTAATTCACTTCACAAAAACAGCATTGCTCATATAATGTTCAAATGACAATAATTATAAAGAATTGAACATATTTGGCATTAGTCCATAAATCAGTGATAACACAACTTGTATGTCAAACGGTTTATGCCAAATAACATATCATCGGACTAAGATGGAAGAGGTTTGGAAATCCATTTTGGGTTCAAGCGGCTGCTGGAACATGAGGAGTGTAGGGAAAGTTATTTAGAAGGAAATTAAATTGGACCTGGGATTGGGAACCAACCACCTCCAGCAAGGATAGGCGAAATAGTAGCCTTAGGACCCCCAAGTCAGTTTAATCCGACACAATTCATGAGGAATCTTCAACAAGAAAGAATTCTGTCACGAATTCTCAAACAAGTTTTGTGTTAATTTGAGAAAAAAATCTTGTAACTCGTATTACATGGAGTTACATCGGCATCTTCATCGAGGAATTCCGGTAATTAGATATCTACTTTGTTGGAATTGCTATTAAGGCATCAATTTCTTGAAGAAACATGTTCTTGATTTTTCTTCGTTTCTCCAAATCCACTAACCCCACCTTGTAACTCGTAGTACATGGAGCCATAATTCAATCCACTTCAGAGTTGGATTTTATTGACCCAACTATGTGCAGAAGTATCTCAAGCCACCGAAAAATCCTTTTCAGATTCGGATTTGACTTGATCCGAATAGACCCGGCGATTTGGTCCACCTTCCAGCCCATTCCAGTATTTTGCGCTTGATAATGGCGGCGTGAGTTTCTTCGAGTTTAACATTCATGAAATATAAAACGTTTTGACAATTTTCCTACTTTCCTCGTTTAATTGATCAACTCTGAGTATGTACAAACACAGCTGATCTCAAGACGAATCGATTAGTGAGAAAGTTTTGCAAATCGGTCCATCCGTTCGTGAGTTATATCGTCTCAAAGCGAATGCTAACTCATTTTTATATATAGAAGAAAGAAGAAGAAGAAGATTGGAACTCAAATGGTTTGCCTTGAACCAAAACAAATTACACAGTAAATAACCAAACGTCAACCAATTTACGCTAAACCTGGTACCTAAATTATGTTTAGTTTTTTTTTCAATTGTTTGAATAATGAAATAATCAATTCGACATATTTTAGGTTTGTATCGGTCTGAGTGAAGGAACAAGAATCAAATCACTGCCATTTCGTCATTTTTGTCGTATTGGCCTGGTTTTATCACTGTTCTGCTCGTACGGATCCCAGAATTCAGAATACATGTTGGGACTTGTGATGTGGTCCTCCTATCCGGAGTTATTCCGGTGGGTCACTGGGTCAGATGCAGTAAATTTGACCACAACTTCCTTTTTTGGCTTTATACGTCCAATAAAATGTTGCTTTGCTCAATTCATATCATTTCGGTAGATTTGTATGTGGAGATTATGTCAAACACAAAAATCATGGTGACAACTGTTCCAGAATTGGCCAACACCGTGGTTTCTTTGAACTGACCCTTCGGAAACCGGCCCAAAATGGACAGTTCAATATTTTTGCTCCATACTAGCAATATGGGTATCAAACTTCAGCATTCTGGAAGACTAGCGGAATCATGACATCCAGATATGATTCTGAGGATATTGGCCACACTGGGGCCAGTTCCAAGGCCCTTGGGAAGCCTCCAGGGGCACTAAAATCGGCCATTTTCAAAATATCACAAACTATGGCAAAATGGGTATCAAACTTTAGCATTTTGGAAGACGAATGGAATTATGACATCGAAATATGAAGCATCTTATAAGAAAACGTATTTAACTACAATGCCTTTGTTGGGGTAGTAATTAGTACTGTGAAACTGGCAACACTGTTCAAGGTTAAATAAATCAGTATGAACTCAAAGTTGGTGTGAAACGAACCTGCCTCTGGCAAATCGCGATTCGTGCACTAAAATGTAAGTAGTTTTAAGTAATATTGTATGAAAATATGCTAAAATAAATTTATCATATACAGCATTGAAGCTGCTCACAAAAAGCTGCTTTCAATAGGTGTTTCAATCGCGCCAAAGGTGGCATACTCAACAGCCTTCATTTCATTGTATAATTAAATTATAAAATAAATAAAAAATACAAGAAAGGTAAAAACGTAGTCAATTCTTAAAGTTTGCACTTTTGTAATAATTTTAGCTGTGCTGGTTATGTCAAATATATTTATTTCCCAGGAAAATAGGATCTGTTGAATCTGTTAGGGAAGCAAGAGCAGCCGAAAAACAATTCCACCGCAGGAAGAAAAAAACAGTTAAGATCAAATGATTAGTGAGGGCAGGAAAGAATGGAGAACGAAATGCGGAGGTTATATGGAACTATCAATAAAGTGTGGAGGAAGACAGCGCCAGCTACCGCCATGTTCAATGACCAAGAAAGAAATTTGCTGACAGATAAGAACGAGGTGGCTGCCAGATGGAAGCCATACTTCGAGACTTTGTGAAACTGCAGAAGTGCCGTTTGGATCTCCAGTTGCCTTACGAGCAAAGGAGTAGGATCGCCAATCCGGAGATAGCGAGATCGATTGCCTGCTGGACAAAGTTATCAGAAAAACTAATTCTTATTATTAACATTTACACTCTAAGCTTGACGTACTAAAAGTTCCGTTAAATCCAACGCAATTTTGTTGAAAATAGGATAACCTCAAAAAATTAAGTAAAAGATGCTTTTCGTTTTCTGTTGAACATTTCCAACAAAACACTGAAGACGTTTTCTAAAAGAAAATTAAATACGTATTTATCGACTCGGAATGGGGTGACGAGCTCGGTGGTCTAGTGGCTACCGCTTCTGCCTTATAAGCAGGAGGTCGTGGATTCAATTCCAGGCTCGTACCTTACATACTTTGTATTTCTATCTTAGTTCTTTCTGTGTTTCACGTTCTACCAAAATGATTCCTACTGTTATAACCTGCCACACAAACCCAAAACCTCCCGTGACATCTATGAGAGGTCGTAGAGCTCTCTACATCTTTCTTAAGTAGGTGTCCAACAAACCATCCTTCCCCTTCCTCAGCATACGCAAGGACGTGGCCGGGACAAATGCTAATGCTAAACGATTGCCATGTTACAAGCATTTTAATAAAGTGGTATTTTTTACACAAATTTTGAGTAGACCCGTTTTTAACCCTCAAACTGTCGGGACGAATATGGACAACTTCAAACAGCTCGTTCTCGATCAATTGTCAACCAAAATGCAAGCGGTTTCAACTGTGACCAAGGGGAATAGTAGTTCCAGAAAGTAACGGGTCTTTCAGACGGGGGAATTTTGAAGTGTGGTCATAAGTCATTTTTTGAGCACATGCTACGTATTTTGAAATTTTGAGCGTCATAGCAGTGTTTTAGTATGAGTAATTAAAGGTCAATGTGAATGGTTGACAACAATAGTCATACAGACATAAATTGGCTTCCGGATGACCACCGAAACCCAGAAACCCAGGAAAACATAGAACCACAGAATGAATGGGTCTTCCGACGCCTCAAACTTCTCAGCATCTCACGAGAAATAAAGAAAACGCCATAGTTTCATGGTAGAGTGAAATTAGTCACGCAATGGCAACAGAACAGGTTCTGCAAAGCCGGAGTTTCGGGTACAAAATGCCAACATCAAAGTACGAAACAAATGAGTTTTCCGACACCTCAAACTTATCAAAATCTCGTTAGAAATCGTGGTGTCGGGTGTCGAGGTGTCGGAAGACTGACTTGATTTGAAGTTCTATATTGGCTTTTTTACCGGAAATTACGGGTTCTCGGAACCTGTAGCGTGGCCTTCGCATGGTCAGTTTTAACCTACCACGAAACTATGGCATTTTCTAGATTACTAGGGTAACCGTACCCTTAGTGGAAGTAGCACCAATAGTGGAGGTAGTGGGGTTTCAATGAGATTTATCATAAATATACCGATTAATTATTTTGGAGCGTCTCATAATAAATATACCGTTTATGATGGTTTGAGTTGATGCGTCGTGCTTTAAACATCCTGTTAAATGCAACTTATTCTAAGATATCGCTAGAAAAACTATTGAAAACAATGATTTTCCTTAATTAAATTGACTTCCTTGCACCTATAGTGGGCAACTGTACCAATTGTGGTTAGTCCCGTTAGAAATCCATTGATAGCACCACTATGGGAACCAAAATTAATTTTTACCGCCACTAAAGGAACAGTGTACCCATTAGTGGTGGAAGCAATATTTGGTAATTGTTTATGTTAGATGACATCAATCTCATTTTTGTCACCATCTCGTCCAGGTCTCTGCACTCGACCACTGCTTCCTGCGTTAGAGCTCTTACGTTACCGTCACTGCCCAATGAGTTGGCAATGAGCTCCCGGAAGGCCGAGCTCTTGATCGTGGGATCCTTCTTCAGCTCATTTAATAGTTTATCTATTGGCTAAGATATTAAAGCTGTAAATTTCCCATAATTAACATTTTTTTTTAAATATTTTCGTTTGTAGATCTACTAATACCTCCACTATTGGTACCGTTACCCTATAGCTTTGCGAGCATCAGATAACATTTTTGCGCAGATCTCCGATCAAAAAAGAGAGAAAACATTGTTAACTGGGCGTGCTTGAAAAAGATCTTGTAATTGCTATTGTATACTTAGCTTCTCAGGGTCTAGCAATCCGTGGTCACAATGATGATGCAACTTATTTCATAAATTTGTTGAATTTGCGCTGTGAAAATGCAGGGGGCTGAAATCTCGATTGAAACGCGAATCGTATACTTGGTGTAGCCATGTTATCCAAAACGAAATTCTCGTCCTTTACTTCGGTAACTCCTTGAGTTGATAAAATTAGCTGTTTACTATGCTATTATGTGCGGCAAGACCTGGCAGATATTCCATGGAAGGAACATTTTTCATTTTGCATCCGTTTTGGCAGAAATAATTCGGAAGCCATTGTTTCTAGGAAGTGAAATGTAAAACATCCGCCACGCTTTATTCCTTCATTAAGGATTGATTGATTTGACGCTGTCCAGCTGTAGAGGGCAGTGTTATGACCAAGCAAGGAATAAGGCTGGTGGCCAAAATTAAGTGCAAGCTAACATTCTTGATAATGAAAGGAGATCTTTGTTTGTCCATTGCTTGACTCATTCTTTCAGTGGCGCAAGACCCCATAAAGACTATTCCTGAACTTCGTCAGGGATTCACCAAAACAGCTCGCGATATTCCAGTCTATTAAATCAAAAGATTCCATCAAACTTCGAACTTTGTGCCCAACAGAATGGACAGACAAATTCGTGTATATGTCATCTGTTTTATCAAACTATTCCGTTTTGGTTGAATTTTTCACGATTTTGACCGAAAGTGATGTTTCTGATTCTGGTGCAAGATCTGCCGAGTTTTTGAGAAATTCGACTTTTATGTTCTGCAACACGTGAGCGGTCATTTTCGGGACTTCGAGACTGAAGACATACTTGCGCCCACCATGGGACAACAGCGGCTGAATTCTGTGGCCATATTGCACTTCCACAAGGACATGGCGCAAAAACTGGACATGGATGAAGTTATGAGTGACTTTACTTCACGAAATAGTCAGAAAAAAAATGCTTTTTCATGATAAGAAAATTATTTTAAGCTTTTAGTAGAATGAATTTAGTTGTCATAAGACGTACTATTCCATTTAATTCCACTACATAAAGTAAAAAGTGGAGTTCAATATGTAATTCACAAATGTAGTATTGAAAAATGTTAGTTTTCGTTTTTACTCAATGAATTTTCTGAAATTGGCTCTTCACAATCTTAACCCTTTGGAACGTGGGCGGCCATGGATCGCTCAATGCTGTGTAGCGCTAGCAATGATTTTTCCCTAGTGCGGTACAAAACATAACAATGCGCGTACTCGAGTGTTAAACCAATATTATGAGTAATTCGATTCATGTAATTCTGTAGTTATTCTTCATAGAAAAAAATACAAAAGAACGTTTGGAAAATATTTTAAAAATACATCTTAGCAAGTGGAATGAAAAAATCGGCTGAATTATAAACATTTGAGGAAATTTCGCAGAAATTTTTACAGTGTACGGATCTTTATCCGCAGAAGAGGAAACTATAATTTTGATGAAAGGACTTAGGTCAGTTATCAGCAATATCAACCAAAATTTATTGTAGTAAAACGATGCGTAGTTGCATTGAAGTGATTTATACGAATGCTGCATAGGACGCCCGTGGCTAAGCCAACAATATAATGAAATCTCAACAGTAAAATGGTAAATTTGTGTGATATTGAAAATCTATAAGCGTATACTAGCGTCTTTAAACGTGGAATAAAAAGTTGATTATGCAGAAATCTTACCTGTACCTTTTCAATATAATATTTTTCTTTCTTTTGATGGCAAAGTCTTTTCTTATCCTATAATAATATCTTAATAACTATATACAGTGCGGATAAACAGTATTTTTAAAGCAAAAATAAAACCAAAAGCCAAATCGTGCAGTTTTAGGTGCCAATTATATTTGTTTCATAAAACCATTCTCATTTTTTAACATAACCAAGCATAACTTTAAACGTAAATAGTGATCGACTTCAACCTAGCTCTAAAACAAGCAACAAGCTAAAATAATTGGGGAATCATAATTAGAAACACACACACATATATAAGCAAAGGGATTACTTTTTTCGAGGTTAGATACAATCTAATCTAATAAGGGGAAGAACAGAAATTTGCAATTTTTTTCTCGATTCATCTGGATTCATCGCGGTTCGACTCTCAGTTCCTGCTTACACACACACACACACGCATTCCCTTCTCGCTGCGATGAATGCCCATTGAAGTTAGTCCTATTGCTCTCTCCTGTTCTAAATTACCAAAACATGGTTCTACTGTAAGTACATCGATCTGTCTCATCCGGTGTGTTCCGATTCAGAAGGAGGTAGTTTGAAAACGTGTAAATGCGGATGTAATCTCATTGGACAACAATAACAATAGGATTGTATGTGCTTCACCGCACCCCTACTGCGTTTACAACCAATTCGGTCCGATTGTTCGTTGATGCTGCCCGCGTTGATTTGTTGTTGCTCAAGTGTCGCTCTGTTTGTGTATGTGTGCGCGTATTTGTATTCGACAATACTTGAGTGGAGCAGCCCAATCAAACCAGTGTTGCAGACCGTGGTAGTACAGTGTTGCCAGATTTGTGTGTCTGTATGTGTGTGTGCGCGCGGTCACAGGCGCGGTTTTTAGTAAGCGTGTGATTTTACAAACAAACTGGCGGTGGCGGCGTACGAGGGAATCGAACCGGCGACGTATTTTGCTTGGCATGCCAATCCATTAGCCTGAAAATGCGAGGGTCTTTTTAGCAAACAAAAACAAAAGAAAACAAAGCCAATTCGGATTGGGGGCGGTTTGGTGAGATTTTGAGGATGCGGTTAGGAATGAGGTGAGAAATTTTATGGAGAAGCATGGTTAAAATTATTAGTGGAAATCTGGATAAAAGGAATAGTTGAAGTGAGCTTGCAAAGGAAAATTTCATTAGAAATTAGAATTAGATTTTTTTGGGTTGTAGTCAACATGTTGAACAAGCCAATTATAAAAGCGGTATAACTGTGTCATTATTCCATCCACCAACACAAATCCGACATCAATTACCTCCATTAAGAACCACATTTTATATCATCGTTACCAAATAAATCATCAAACCCGAAGCAGTTTCCCGAAACGAGCCGTTGCTGGTAGGCAACAACCTTCATCAGACTATAGTACACAGCTCTCGTTCTGTTTAGATTGGGGTACAAGCTCCCAATTATAAAATCCGGATTCTACACAAATGGATCTTCAACGACCACGCTGGTTAGCATACGCGCTGTGTCGCAAAGTAAACTTGAAATCAGCTGCTACCGTATAGGATTGATATCCATCTTCTACATAAATCTTCGATTACCTTCAAGGATTGAAAAGTAATAAATATGGTAAACGAAACGCGGTATTCTCATTATTTTTAACGAAAAAAGGTTAGAAAGAACATTTGGAGTCACTTTCACATGTATTGAAGTGTTTAGGCTTACGAATATCGAAGCACCACGGTATAGAGTCAATACGTTTAGCAATTAGGGTGATAACCATATTAGCATGCAAGATTTTTAAAATTCAACTAAAAAGAACAACAGTCGGAATAGGTCTAGTTACCATTTTCTTTTTCAAACGGTCTCAATTAAATTCAAATTTTGGGATAGAAAAATTTGAAAATTTTATTGGTTGCCGCAAAAGCAAACACAGCATTTTTCATGTTCAAACACGGTTGGTATGTAAATTCCAATGTTTCTCACCCTAGATAAAAAAAGAAACAACGACTTTGACCGAGATTTCGGATTCCGTGAACTTGACAAGTTGTGTGGCTGTGCAGTGCCGTGAGGTGCGAGCCGACGTTACTCAACGCTGTTAACTGTGATACAATTTCGTTTGCAAAAGCTGCACCGGAGGAAATCACGCAACTCAACGTTGCGTTGGTGCGACGGGGTTAGGATGGCGGACCGGGCGGGTATTGATATTATGCAGGAGAAATGAAATGAAACTGCGGGATAATAAATGGAACGAAAATACGAGTAAATGGAAAATAAACAACGCAGTTATTATGAACATGGGCTCATTCAAGGTTTGGGAACCATTCTCGGGAAGTACTTGCTGCGAGCTGGCGGTTATTATTACGCAAGAAGGAAGTATAACGATGACAAACTGTGCAGGCAAAACACTAACTAGGTATATGTTGCTCTTCGTCTCTGCGTGGGGCGTGGGATTTTCATTAAATGTATTATGTGGGTGATGCGGTTGGTTGATTGTTCAAGAGCGGCATATGAGGCAAAGGTCTGTTTTAAATATAAATAATAATTCAATTTTGAACTAAAATACCCAATCTGCCGGAATCAACGTTTTTTTTAACCCCAAATGACTCCATAGACAAAGAATTGAGTTTCATGTGAACAAATTTTTCATGACGATTTTTTTTCAATAAATAATGAAAGCAAATTCCAAAGTAAAAATTAAGGAATCGAGGAAAACATTTTCCGTGGAAAACTGGAGAATGGAGATGCAAAAAAATTTTCAGTGTAAATGGGAAAGAATTTAGTCGAAATTGAAAAAAAATCTTATGCAAATTCGAAATAATTTTCCAAGAAAATTCATAAACAAATTCAGAGGAAATTAAAAAAAAAAAATATTATGAAAATTAAAAGAATTTGAATAAAATGGAATATTTTGCGTGGTGAAAAGAAAAAAAATCAAAACAAATTTTTGACTTTTCGAGAGAATTTTCTAAAAAAATCTGAAGGAAACTAGAAAGAATTTAGTTTAGAAAATAGCAAATCGAATCGTTCGAACTCGGAGGAATTTTCCGAGGAAAATCGAAGGAATTTCCCGAGGAAATTCGAAGTAATTTCCCGAGGTACTTCGAAGGAATTTCCCAAAGAAAAACCAAAGGAATTTCTCGAGGAACTTCGAAGGTATTTCCTTGAGGAAGTTCGAAGGAATTTCCTTGAGGAAGTTCGAAGGAATTTCCTTGAGGAAGTTCGAAGGAATTTCCCAAAGAAAAACCAAAGCAATTTCTCGAGGTACTTCGAAGGAATTTCCTTGAGGAAATTCGAAGGAATTTCCTTGAGGAAGTTCGAAGGAATTTCCTTGTGGAAGTCCGATAGAATTTTCTTGAGGAAGTTCGAAGAAATTTCCTTGAGGAAATTCGAAGGAATTTCCTTGGGGAAGTTCGAAGGAATTTCCTTGAGGAAGTTCGAAGGAATTTCCTTGAGGAAGTTCGAAGGAATTTCCTTGAGGAAGTTCGAATGAATTTCCTTGAGGAAGTTCGAAGGAATTTCCTTGAGGAAGTTCGAATGAATTTCCTTGAGGAAGTTCGAAGGAATTTCCTTGAGGAAGTTCGAAGGAATTTTCTTGAGGAAATTCGAAGGAATTTCCTTGAGGAAGTTCGAAGGAATTTCCTTGAGGAAGTTCGAAGGAATTTCCTTGAGGAAGTTCGAAGGAATTTCCTTGAGGAAGTTCGAAGGAATTTCCTTGAGGAAGTTCGAAGGAATTTTCTTGAGGAAATTCGAAGGAATTTCCTTGAAGAAGTTCGAAGGAATTTCCTTGAGGAAGTTCGAAGGAATTTCCTTGAGGAAATTCGAAGGAATTTCCTTGAGGAAGTTCGAAGGAATTTCCTTGAGGAAGTTCGAAGGAATTTCCTTGAGGAAGTTCGAAGGAATTTCCTTGAGGAAGTTCGAAGGAATTTCCTTGAGGAAGTTCGAAGGAATTTCCTTGAGGAAGTTCGAAGGAATTTCCTTGAGGAAGTTCGAAGGAATTTCCTTGAGGAAGTTCGAAGGAATTTCCTTGAGGAAGTTCGAATGAATTTCCTTGAGGAAGTTCGAAAGAATTTCCTTGAGGAAGTTCGAAGGAATTTCCTTGAGGAAGTTCAAAGGAAGTTCGAAGGAATTTCCTTGAGGAAGTTCGAAGGAATTTCCTTGAGGAAGTTCGAAGGAATTTCCTTGAGGAAGTTCGAAGGAATTTCCTTGAGGAAGTTCGAAGGAACTTCCTTGAGGAAGTTCGAAGGAATTTCCTTGAGGAAGTTCGAAAGAATTACCTTGAGGAAGTTCGAAGGAATTTCCTTGAGGAAGTTCGAAGGAATTTCCTTGAGGAAGTTCAAAGGAATTTCCTTGAGGAAGTTCGAAGGAATTTCCTTGAGGAAGTTCGAAGGAATTTCCTTGAGGAAGTTCGAAGGAATTTCCTTGAGGAAGTTCGAAGGAATTTCCTTGAGGAAGTTCGAAGGAATTTCCTTGAGGAAGTTCGAAGGAATTTCCTTGAGGAAGTTCGAAGGAATTTCCTTGAGGAAGTTCGAAGGAATTTCCTTGAGGAAGTTCGAAGAAATTTCCTTGAGGAAGTTCGAAGGAATTTCCCAAGGAAATTCGAAGGAATTTCCAAAGGAATTTCCCAAGGAAACTCAAAGGAATTTCCCAAGAAAATTCGAAGGAATTTCACAAGGAAATTCGAAGGAATTTCCCAAGGAAATTCGAAGGAATTTCCTAAGGAAATTAGATGGAATTTCCCAAGGAAACTAGATGGAATTTCCCAAGGAAACTAGATGGAATTTCCCAAGGAAATTAGATGGAATTTCCCAAGAATAGTCGATGGAATTTCCCAAGGAAATTCGATGGAATTTCCCAAGGAAATTCGATGGAATTTCCCAAGGAAATTCGATGGAATTTCCCAAGGAAATTCGATGGAATTTCCCAAGGAAATTCGATGGAATTTCCCAAGGAAATTCGAAGGAATTTCCCAAGGAAATTCGAAGGAATTTCCAAGGAAATTCGAAGGAATTTCCCAAGGAAATTCAGAAGGAATTTCCCAAGGAAATTCGAAGGAATTTCCCAAGGAAATTCGAAGGAATTTCCAAGGAATTTGATGGAATTTCCCAAGGAAATTCGAAGGAATTTCAAGGAAATTCGAAGGAATTTCCCAAGGAATTCGAAGGAATTTCCCAAGGAAATTCGAAGGAATTTCCTTGGAAATTCGAAGGAATTTCCAAAGAAATTCGAAGAAATTTCAAGGAAATTCGAAGAAATTTCCCAGGAAATTCGAAGAAATTTCCCAGGAAATTCGAAAGAATTTCCCAAGGAAATTCGAAAGAATTTCCCAAGGAAATTCGAAAGATTTTCCCAAGAAATTCGAAGGAATTTTCAAAGGAAATTCGAAGCAATTTTCAAAGGAAATTCGAAGCAATTTCCAAAAGAAATTCGAAGGAATTTCCCAAGGAAATTCGAAGGAATTTCCAAAGGAAATTCGAAGGAATTTCCCAAGGAAATTCGAAGGAATTTCCCAAGGAAATTCGAAGGAATTTCCCAAGGAATTCGAAGGAATTTCCCAAGGAAATTCGAAGAATTTCCAAGAAATTCGAAGAATTTCCTGAGGAATTCGAAGGAATTTCGAGGAAATTCGAAGGAATTTCCCGAGGAATTCGAAGGAATTTCCTTGAGGAATTCGGAAGGAATTTCCTTGAGGAAGTTCGAAGGAATTTTCCGAGGAAATTCAAAGGAATTTCCCGAAGAAATTCGAAGGAATTTCTTGAGGTAACTCGAAGAAATTTCTTGAGGAAATTCGAAGGAATTTTCCGAGGAAATTCGAAGGAATTTTCCGAGGAAATTCGAAGGAATTTCCCGTGGAAATTCGAAAGAATTTCCCGTGGAAATTCGAAGGAATTTCCGAGGAAATTCGAAGACATTTTCCGAGGAAATTTGAAGGAATTTTCCAAAGAATTCGGAAGCATTTTCCGAGGAATTCGGAGGAATTTCTCGAGGAATTCGGAAGAATTTCCCGAGGAATTCGAAAGAATTTCCCGAGGAAATTCGAAGGAATTTCCCGAGGAAATTCGAAGGAATTTCCCGAGGAAATTCGAAGGAATTTCCCGAGGAAATTCGAAGGAATTTCTCGAGGAAATTCGAAGGAATTTCCCGAGGAAATTCGAAGGAATTTCCCGAGGAAATTCGAAGGAATTTCCCGAGGAAATTCGAAGGAATTTCCCGAGGAAATTCGAAGGAATTTCCCGAAAAACTTCGTAGGAATTTCGAGAAATTCGAAGGAATTTCGAGGAAATTCGAAGAATTTCCGAGGAAATTCGAAGGAATTTCGAGGAAATTCGAAGGAATTTCCCGAGGAAATTCGAAGGAATTTCCGAGGAAATTCGAAGGAATTTCGAGGAAATTCGAAGGAATTTCCGAGGAAATTCGAAGGAATTTCGAGGAAATTCGAAGGAATTTCCCGAGGAATTCGAAGGAATTTCCTGAGGAAATTGAAGGAATTTCGAGGAAATTCGAAGGAATTTGTCGAGGAAATTCGAAGGAATTTCCCGAGAAATTCGAAGGAATTTCGAGGAAAATCGAAGGAATTCCCGAGGAAATTCGAAGGAATTTCCCGAGAAAATTCGGAGGAATTTCCATGAGGAAATTCAAAGGAATTTCGATGAGGAAATTCAAAGGAATTTCCATGAGGAAATTCGAAGGAATTTCGAGGAATTCGAAGGAATTTCGAAATTCAGAAGGAATTTCGAGGAAATTCGAAGGAATTTCGAGGAAATTCGAAGGAATTTCGAGGAAATTCGAAGGAATTTCCCGAGGAAATTCGAAGGAATTTCGAGAAATTCGAAGGAATTTCCCGAAATTCGAAGGAATTTCCGAGAAATTCGAAGAATTTCGAGGAATTCGAAGGAATTTCGAGAAATTCGAAGGAATTTCGAGGAAATTCGAAGAATTTCCGAGGAAATTCGAAGGAATTTCGAGGAAATTCGACGGAATCTCCCGAGGAAATTCGAATTTCGAGGAATTCGAAGAATTTCCGAGAAATTCGAAGGAATTTCGAGGAAATTCGAAGGAATTTGAGGAAATTCGAAGGAATTTCGAGGAAATTCGAAGGAATTTCGAGAAATTCGAAGGAATTTCGAGGAAATTCGAAGGAATTTCGAGAAATTCGAAGGAATTTCGAGGAATTCGAAGGAATTTCGAGGAAATTCGAAGGAATTTCCCGAAATTCGAAGGAATTTCCGAGGAAATTCGAAGGAATTTCCCGAGGAAATTCGAAGGAATTTCCCGAAGAAATTCGAAGGTATTTCCCGAGGAAATTCGAAGGAATTTCCCGAGGAAATTCGAAGGAATTTCCCGAGGAAATTCGAAGGAATTTCCCGAGGAAATTCGAAGGAATTTCCCGAGGAAATTCGAAGGAATTTCCCAAGGAAATCCGATGGAATTTCCCAAGGAAACTCGAAGGAATTTCCCGAGGAAATTCTAAGGAATTTCCCAAGCAATTTCGAAAGAATTTCCCAAGCAAATTCGAAGGAATTTACCAAGGAAATTCGAAGGAATTTCCCAAGGAATTTCGAACGAATTTCCCAATGAAATCCGAATGAATTTCCCAAGAAAATTCGAAGGAATTTCCCAAGGAAATTCGAAGGAATTTCCCAAGGAAATTCGAAGGAATTTCCCAAGGAAATTCGAAGAAACTTCCCCAGGAAATTGGAAAGAATTTCTCGAGGATATTGGAAAGAATTTCTCGAGGAAATTCGACGGAATTTCCCGAAGATATTTGAAGGAATTTCCCGAGGAAATTCGAAGAAATTTTCCGAGAAAAATTGGAAGGAATTTCTCGAGGAAATTCGAAGGAATTTTCCGAGGAAATTGAAGGAATTTCCCTGAGGAATTTCGAAGGAATTTCCCGAATACATTTTAAGGAATTTCTCGTGGAAATATGAAATCTTTTCTCGAGAAAATTTGTTGGAGCTTCCTAAAGCAGTTTGAAAGCAATTTCCAGATGAAATTCAAAGGAATTTATTTGAAGAATTCGAAGGAATTTCTCGAAGATGTTTGAAAATATTTCTTATACAAATATTTAGGAAATTCTCAAACAAATTTGAAAACAGAGAGAACTAAACTCGTCTTAAACGGTTAAACATTATAGTGTTCGAATTGTTCAGTTGAAGTCTAAGTTGAAGGAACTAAAGATTCGGAAACGATTAAGCGCAGACAAATAGACGTACCTGTTACTTATGGGTACCATCATGCTGCTGGTCAGAACTATCGTCGCGCTTTGCCTCTGGCGGAAGCTGTCCGGAAGCTAAAAATCTGATCGGATAACTTCATTCCGACTACGTTTTGCGGTAATTTGTAATCAGATCAAGGGTTTGTTCGCTGATTGCAATAGCGAAATTTATTTCAATTTTGTTTTCATTAAATTTTACAATTAAAAAATTGCACACAGGATACGTATTGTTGACCAGGCCACAAAACCGTACCAAAGCCGAAATTAATTTCATTGCTGCTTTTAAAAATACACGTTCGTAATATGAATGAGAAATTTCCACCGTAAATAAAACTACATCCTCTTTATTTACGCCCATTCAATAAGAGGCGTGTTGGACGCATAAATAAAACCATCCCGTCCCATTTCATCGTTATTGTTTCAGTAGGTCTTCCTTATACATATTTCCAATCAATTTTCCAGCATGCTGTCACCAACTATCTTTAACTTCCCCATTTCCTCTCCCCCACCGGCTGCGGTTATTCCGGTCTGACCTTTCAAACACACCACAATAGCACTGGGTTAACGGCGACCAAGAAGCATCGTGCCTTTCGAGGCCATAACAATGCATGTCGCAACTGAGCGATATCAGATTTCTTCCAGCTCGGAGAATCCGCCAGCCAATCTTGTCCACCCGTGGCGCTGCTCCATCTTGACATGGTCGAGCGAAGACAGTCGGTGGAGGCCATTCCGAAGGAAGCATTTTTTTCCTTTCATTCCGTTTGTTCGTTCACTTATTCGCCAAGTTGGAATCGAGCGCACATTACCGTCTCTTATAATAAATGATGAAATTGGATGGCTGGAAAAGTGTAACGAGACGATGATTGATTGCCACGTGCCGTCATCTTGGCCGTCCTTGTCGAACCAACCAAACAATTATACAACCCACAGTCCCACGCAGAGAAACAGCAACTCATAAAGTAGTACACAAAACGAAACAATCATCCGCGAGTAATGTAAAAATGCATTCCGTCGGGGGGCACCTACCTTGGCGCGCTTGACGAGCTCATCCTGTGCGGCCTTGATGTTCTCCTTCTTGCCACCCCAGGCGCGCAGTACCGAAGCCTGCAGGGCACGTCCGTACGAGAAGGTCAGGGCCCACGGTCTCAGCAGCGGTACCTGGTTGATGGCGTTCAAGTTGACGGAGGCCTCCTCCTCGGACTGTCCACCGGACAGGAAGGTGACTCCGGGAACGGCGGCCGGCACGGTACGGCGCAGAGCCAGAACGGTGGCCAGAGCGACCTCTTGCGGGGATGGCTTCTTGGCGGCGCTCTGTCCAGCGGTGACCATGTTCGGCTTCAGCAGAGTACCCTCCAGGAAGACGTGATGGTCATTGAGGGCCTTGTACACGGCAGCCAGCACAGTCTCGGTAACCTTCTGGCAACGCTCCAGATCGTGGTCACCGTCGGGGAGGATCTCGGGCTCAACGATTGGCACGATGCGCTGCGATTGGCACACCGAAGCATAACGGGCCAGCACGTTGGCGTTCTCCAGGATGGCTTGGTAGCTGGGGGTGTTCTTGCCGATCTTCAGCACGCAACGCCACTTAGCAAAGTCGCAGCCGTCCTTCTTGTACTGAGCGCAACGGGCACCCAAGTCATCCAAACCTGGTGAAGGGACAAATACAAAATATAATCATTAGAAAAAGTGTGGGATTCTTTAAGAAATAGACGGGAGAAGGTTCGTTGAAAAAAATATATCTAGGGTTACCGATGATATTCTCGGCAGGGTCCAATTCCCGGCACATGCCCAAAAACCATTGTTTTAACAAAACTCCCGTAATCATGTGTTCTCACTCACTAAAGATGCAAATGTGGCTTCAGATGGGTGTGCCGAAGCGCAATAACCTGCCGATACCCTCCATGATGAGCGTTGTACACAAATTAAATTATCCTTCCCATTGAAAACAAACAAACCGACGATAATCACCATTCCCGCAAAGATACAGGGATAATACCATTTTTCCCATTAATTGCCAGCAGTAGTGGCGGGAGGAGTGTGTCACTCTACTTGTTTACCTGTCCGCTGATTATTTGCACACTCTGGCGGAATGGCTCCCGTATGGATGATGATGATGGTGCTCCACCAACCAACCAACCAACCTACGTGCCACATCGAAAATTTCTGCCCTGCCGTGGCGCCCGTATTTACTCAACGGGATAGAAACGGGAGTCGCGTGTCCATACTTGTTTGCGGTCCGAGTCCACTTGACACCAACCCTAATGCGCACCACCACGCACCACATAAGTAGGGGCAGTGGCTGGTAGTTGGTGGAACTGGATGGTGCGAAGTTGATATGCAGCTCTCGCATAAGTTACTGATATTATAGGAGCGGGTTCGATGGTGCACCATGATGAGGCAACATATTCGGAGTGCGAACGGAGGGACCACAGTAATTGTGCAGTGCCTCAATAATAAATTTGCTGGAGAATGGGAGGAGGTGGTGCTGGTTGATGATCTATGGTGTGATAATTACGTCCGACTCGACGATGATAGCGCAGTTGATGGGTGACAGTGAACTAATAGGGGATGGATGAGTGCTGGTGTTTACTCGTGTGCAATTTGCAATGTGTGGCTGCAATCAGCACGATTGTAAAAACTATTTGGGTAAATATTTTTGGTTGGAAATAAGCTTATTTGTAACACTAACGAAACTGGAGATAGAACCATAATTCATGTCATTAAATAGAATCGGAAAATAAATAACAACAGCTTTTTTTTATCTCGACTGTTGTGACCGTGTGTTGAATAAAATTAGGAAAATGCTGCTCTAATGAAAAGCTACAATTGAACCACAGAAAGTGCTTATTAGTGGTAAAATCCGAAACTCGGAAAGTTCAACCATGCTGAGGTTAGCTGGGTCACATTTTTGGGGCAGTATGTTTGTTGTGAAGGCGCTCCGACATTTTTTTTGCGTCTGTTTGGTTATGACTGCAATTCTCTCGAATTTCCATGGAAAATAATGCTGAGCTGCTGCGAAATTTTCTCGATGTGTTGGTTATTAAATTTTCATTCAACATTTCCGTGCTATATTTCAATTCCATTGGGAAAATCAGTTATGTGTTATGTCCTTGGGAAACATCAATCGCATTTCTACGAAAATAAGTTCCAGGTTTCCACGGGAAATTGTTCCAAGTTTTCATAGAAAATTCTTACGAATTCTCCTTCATTACACGGAAAATTGTTTCGTAGTTCCACAGGAAAAAATTGCAAATTTCTTCAGGAAATTCTTCCGAATTTCAATAAAAAGATTTTCCAAAGAAAATTCATTCGAATTTACACTAAACTTTTTTTCTAGCGAAATTTTTTTAGAGAAAATTTTTCAAAATTCGTTTTTTTAACTTCTTACGAAAATTGTTCGAGTGCCTTTGGAAAATTCATCCGAAATAACTCTTCCGAATCTCCACGAGAAAGTCTTCAAATTTCTATGAGGAGTTCTTCCGAATTTCTACGGGAAATTTTGCTGAATTCAACGCCCAAGTAACAATTTTAGTTTTATGATTAATTACAAGAGTATATAAATCCTACGACAATAAATATGTTTCTTGATCGCTCACACCAAAACTTCTTGAAGATTATTATCTGCCTAGTTCATCGACTCTTGCAATGGTTTTAAAAGTAAATGTAAGACGCACATGAAGATCAGACTTTGACAAAACATGAACAACAAATCGGTATCAAAAGCTTTTCGAAATCAGTTTCAAACTGATATAAAAGAAAGTTGGCATTATTCAAAACCTTTTTTTAAGCTTCTTAATCTCGATGCCTGTGCAATTTCCATGTGAAATTCCTGCGAATTTCCATGGGAAATTCCTGCGAATTTCCTTGGGTAATTTCTTCGAATTTCCTTCGAGTTTCCTTGGGAAATTCCTTCAAATTTCCTTGGGAAATTCCTCCGAATTTCCTTGGGAAATTCCTTCAAAATTCCTTGGGAAATTCCTCCAAATTTCCTTGGGAAATTCCTCCGAACTTCCTTGGGAAATTCCTTCGAATTTCCTTGGGAAATTCCTTCGAATTTCCTCGGGAAATTCCTTCGAATTTCCTTGGGAAATTCCTTCGAATTTCCTTGGGAAATTCCTTCGAATTTCCTTGGGAAATTCCTTCGAATTTCCTTGGGAAATTCCTTCGAATTTCCTTGGAAATTCCTTCGAATTTCTTGAGAAATTCCTTCGAATTTCCTTGGGAAATTCCTTCGAATTTCATGGGAAATTCCTTCGAATTCTTGGGAAATTCCTTCGAATTTCCTTGGGAAATTCCTTCAATTTCCTTGGGAAATTCCTTCGAATTTCCTTGGGAAATTCCTTCGAATTTCCCGGGGAAATTCCTTCGGATTTCCTGTGGAAATTCCGTCGGATTCCGTGGCGAAATTCCTTCGAATTCCTTGGGAAATTCCTTCGAATTTCCTTGGGAAATTCCTTCGAATTTCCTTGGGAAATTCCTTCGAATTTCCTTGGGAAATTCCTTCGAATTTCCTTGGGAAATTCCTTCGAATTTCCTTGGGAAATTCCTTCGAATTTCCTTGGGAAATTCCTTCGAATTCCCTCGAATTTCCACGGGAAATTCCTTCGAATTTCCACGGGAAATTCCTTCGAATTTCTACGGGAAATTCCTTCGAATTTCTACGGGAAATTCCTGCCTTGGGAACTTCCTGCGAATTTCCTTGGGAACTTCCTTCGAATTTCCTTGGAAAATTCCTTTGAATTTCCTTGGGAAATTCCTTCGAATTTCCTGGGAAATTCCTTCGAATTCCTGGAAATTCCTTCGAATTTCCTTGGGAAATTCCTTCGAATTTCCTTGGGAAATTCCTTCGAATTTCCTTGGGAAATTCCTTCGAATTCCTTGGGAAATTCCTTCGAATTTCCTTGGGAAATTCCTTCGAATTCCTTGGGAAATTCCTTCGAATTCCTTGGGAAATTCTTCGAATTTCCTTGGGAAATTCCTTCGAATTCATGGGAAATTCCTTCGAATTTCCTTGGGAAATTCTTCGAATTCTTGGGAAATTCCTTCGAATTTCCTTGGGAAATTCCTTCGAATTCCTTGGGAAATTCCTTCGAATTTCTTGGGAAATTCCTTCGAATTCTTGGGAAATTCCTTCGAATTTCTTGGGAAATTCTTCGAATTCATGGGAAATTCCTTCGAATTTCCTTGGGAAATTCCTTCGAATTTCCTTGGAAATTCTTCGAATTCCTTGGGAAATTCCTTTAATTTCCTTGGGAAATTCCTTCGAATTCCTTGGGAAATTCCTTCGAATTCCTTGGGAAATTCCTTCAATTTCCTTGGAAATTCCTTCGAATTTCCTTGGAAATTCCTTCGAATTTCATGGGAAATTCCTTCGAATTTCCTTGGGAAATTCCTTCGAATTTCCTTGGGAAATTCTTCGAATTTCCTTGGGAAATTCCTTCGAATTCCTTGGGAAATTCCTTCAATTTCAGGAAATTCCTTCGAATTCCTTGGGAAATTCCTTCGAATTTCCTTGGGAAATTCCTTCAATTCCTTGGGAAATTCTTCGAATTTCCTGGGAAATTCCTTCGAATTTCCTTGGGAAATTCTTCGAATTCCTTGGAAATTCCTTCGAATTTCTTGGGAAATTCTTCGAATTTCCTTGAAATTCCTTCGAATTTCCCTTGAAATTCCTCGAATTTCCAATTTTCGAATTCTTGGAAATTCCTTAGAATTTCCTTGGGAAATTCCTTCGAATTTCCTTGGGAAATTCCTTCGAATTTCCTTGGGAAATTCCTTCGAATTTCCTTGGGAAATTTCTTCGAATTTCCTTGGGAAATTCCTTCGAAATTCCTTGGGAAATTCCTGCGAATTTCCTTGGGAAATTCCTTCGAATTTTCTTGGGAAATTCCTTCCAGTTTTCTAGTGTGATTCCTTTGATTTTCCTTGGGAAATTCCTTCGAATTTCCTTGGGATATTCCTTCGAATTTCCTTGGGAAATTCCTTCGAATTTCCTTGGGAAATTCCTTCGAATTTCCTTGGGAAATTCCTTCGAATTTCCTTGGGAAATTCCTTCGAATTTCCTTGGGAAATTCCTTCGAATTTCCTTGGGAAATTCCTTCGAATTCCTTGGGAAATTCTTCGAATTCCTTGGGAAATTCCTTCGAATTTCCTTGGAAATTCCTTCGAATTTCCTTGGGAAATTCCTTCGAATTCCTTGGGAAATTCCTTCGAATTTCTTGGAAATTCCTTCGAATTTCCTTGGGAAATTCTGTCGAATTTCCTTGGGAAATTCTGTCGAATTTCCTTGGGAAATTCTGTCGAATTTCCTTGGGAAATTCTTTCGAATTTCCTTGGGAAATTCCTTCGAATTTCCTTGGGAAATTCCTTCGAACTTCCTTGGGAAATTCCTTCGCATTTCCTTGGGAAATTGCTTCGAATTTCCTTGGGAAATTCCTTCGAATTTCCTAGGGAAATTCCTTCGAATTTCCTTGGGAAATTCTTTCGAATTTCCTTGGGAAATTCTTTCGAATTTCCTTGGGAAATTCTTTCGAATTTCCTTGGGAAATTCCTTTGCATTTCCTTGGGAAATTCCTTTGAATTTCCTTGGGAAATTCCTTTGAATTTCCTTGGGAAATTCCTTCGAATTTCCTTGGGAAATTCCTTCGCATTTCCTTGGGAAATTCCTTCGCATTTCCTTGGGAAATTCCTTCGCATTTCCTTGGGAAATTCCTTCGAATTTCCTTGGGAAATTCCTTCGAATTTCCTTGGGAAATTCCTTCGAATTTCCTTGGGAAATTCCTTCGAATTTCCTTGGGAAATTCCTTCGAATTTCCTTGGGAAATTCCTTCGAATTTCCTGGGAAATTCTTTCGAATTTCCTTAAATTCTTCGAATTTCTTGGGAAATTCTTTCCGAATTTCCTTGGGAAATTCTTTCGAATATCTTCGGGAAATTATTTCGAATTTCTTCGAGAAATTCTTTCGAATTTCCTTGGGAAATTCCTTCGAATATCCTCGGGAAATTCCTTCGAATTTCCTTGGGAAATTCCTTCGAATTTTCTCGGGAAATTCCTTCGAATTTTCTCGGGAAATTCTTTCGAATTTCCTCGGGAAATTCCTTCGAACTTCCTTGGGAAATTCCTTCGAATTTCCTTGGGAAATTCCTCGAACTTTCCATGGGAAATTCTTCGAATTTCATGGGAAATTCTTTCGAATTTCCTTGGGGAATTCTTTCAAATTTCCTTGGGAAATTCTTTCTGATTTCTTTGGGAAATTCTTTCGAATTTCTTTGGGAAATTCTTTCGAATTTCTTTGGGAAATTCTTTCAAATTTCCTTGGGAAATTCTATCGAATTTCCTTGGGAAATTCTGTCGAGTTTTCTTGGGAAATGCTTTCGAATTTTCTTGAAAAATTCTTTCAAATTTCCTTGGGAAATCCTTTCGAATTTCCTTGGGAAATTTTTTCGAATTTCCTTGGGAAATTCTTTCGAATTTCTTTGGGAAATTCTTTCGAATTTCCTTGGGAAATTCTTTCGAATTTCCTTGGGAAATTCCTTCGAATTTCCTTAGAAAATTCATTCGAATTTCATGGGAAATTCCTTCGAATTTCTTGGGAAATTCCTTCGAATTCCTTGGGAAATTCTTCGAATTTCATGGGAAATTCCTTCGAATTTCCTTGGGAAATTCCTTCAATTTCCTTGGAAATTCCTTCGAATTCCTTGGAAATTCCTTCGAATTTCCTTGGGAAATTCCTTCGAATTCCTTGGGAAATTCTTCGAATTTCCTTGGGAAATTCCTTCGAATTTCCTTGGGAAATTCCTTCGAATTTCCTTGGGAAATTCCTTCGAATTTCCTTGGGAAATTCCTTCGAATTTCCTTGGGAAATTCTTTCGAATTTCCTTGGGAAATTCTTTCGAATTTCCTTGGGAAATTCTTTCGAATTTTCTTGGGAAATTCCTCCGAATTTCCTCAGGAAATTTCTTCGAATTTCCTCGGGAAATTTCTTCGAATTTCCTCGGGAAATTTCTTCGAATTTCCTCGGGAAATTCCTTCGAATTTCCTCGGAAAATTCCATTGAATTTCCTTGAAAAATCAACTTGAGTAATTCCTTGGCTTTTGTGCACATATACACACATACGCACAAACATACACATGGACAGACAGACATTTTCTTATATGTATGATTGATACAGATCCTTGCAATTTTTGGTTTGGGTGTAGGAATATCTATGAATAAAATTACTCTCGAAAACTTTATTAATATGTTCAAAAATTTCCATAAAACATAAATCTGGTTAAATCCTCATTCAAGACCAACAAAGCATACTGCCTATTAGACCTAACTTAATGCATTACATTATGAATCTTGTTAGCATTCGTGAAGCACCCAGCGGTAACCGTCAATCAGCAGGCTACCTACGTTATTGCTTTCTTTTAAACATGCAGTTGTACACTTTTCCATGGGAAAAAAGAAATTTTCATTTTCCCTACAGCTGATGTAAAGCAATAAACCGCGACCAAGCTCAGCTCCAGATTCGACCACCGCTGGATATGCCGCATTCCAACGTAATTGCTAGTGACAGATGAAGCGCCGGCTCTCACTAGGGTGTGCTGGTAAGAACCAACGCGTCTAGAGTGTGAAAATAAACAGTTCAAAATGAAATACACAAAAAAAAAATAAAATAAAAATTTAAATTTCGTGTTAGAGGCTTCCTCTGTATAATGAAGGTATATCATTAACTTTTTTGCTTTTATCTTAATACAAATTTGTACTGAAAGGATATTATTTGACTCCAACAGAAAACTCTACATACACTCTACGTACACCAATCGACTCAACTTTATGAGCTGAGCAAATGCCTGTCAGTGTGCACAGAAGCCAAGAAAACATCAACCATCTTTTCATATACTAAGGCTTTGGTCCGATTCGTGAATCAAAATCGAATTAAACTTAAAAGTGACAGTTCAAAAATTTCCCAATAACCCTGCTCGCAGAGCAAGATTACTTTTGACAGATATTGAATCATTTTTGATAGATGTTTTGTTGTTCTTGCTGGGTAGCACCAGCCATTTTTACGAGCGGGGGATTTCATAATTTCCGAACTGTCACTTTTAAGTTTAATTCGATTTTAATTCACGAATCGGACCAAAGCCTAAGCCTCAACCGAGATTCTCGTAGCAAGTTGCATTACTTCTTTTCATTTTTTACACACCCTAGAAATTAAACCAGCAGTGTTGAAGCACAGATTAAAACTCCAATTTAAGATTTTTCTCTGCTTGTGATTCTGTTATATGTAGGTTTTTCCTTCCCCTTCCACCGGTTGATTCTTTTCAATAGCTTTTATTTTGTCCTCCTGATTGCGTCTTATATAAGTGGAACAATTTTGTGCAGCTGAACAAAATTGAGCGACAACAAAAAAACCATGCTTGATAGTTTTGTTTCCACTTTTGCATCTCAGTTACGCCACAAGAACGTACAAGAAAAAACAGGGCTGTGTTGTTACATGCATCAAAGAATATCCTGTACCCTGATGTGCAGTTCCCATTTTGTTCGTAACAAATTAAATAACGATTGCGATTGGTCCAATTAGAAGCTCTTCGGCCATCATAAGAGCAGTTCTCGGGACGGGATTTCAGTAGAAGTCGTGACACGATTGAATGAGCATTTCAATTCATCGAACTAGTCGGGAAAATACCCTGATTACAATCGACTGAAGAATTTTTTCACCTACTTTCTCAACTTGTATAAATATCCCAACACACTAGCGTAGCAAGGGAACCATTTCTAAATTTTATAACTTTAGTTAAAGAATATTATTACATTTTTTTGTAGAAATTGGTACAAAACATGCCGAATGTGCATTATTGGCATTGAGCAATTGTATTATCGTATGCTAACCACAGTACGATTGTTGTATTTGATATTTTTCATGAGACAATAATCTATTTTCAACGATGTTCCGTTGGTTCCGGGTCTGCCAAAGGACCAGTATGTTATTATTTGGATCTAAAAATGTCCTCCGTGTGAGTATTTATCCCTTTTGCAATTTTCCCGAAAGCATTACGTTGATATCATTTAAATTGGTCAATATAACGGATTTACAACATGCGAGTTCTTACGCTATGAAAATTGAAGCAATTCGCGGAGGGTTAAGCCGCCTCCCACGGAATCTCCTGGCTACGCCAATGTCTCTGGAGTGGCCGACATTGCTTGCGTTACGAAGGTTGATTACAATTGAAAAATAAATCAACAACTATTTACGTCACCCAATCAATCCCGAGGCGGACTGTTATGTTTTGTTGCACAATTGGAGCGCATTCGAACCTTGCTCCCGTTTTCTTTTATAGTCACGCCTCTCCATCCAGCACAGAATGACCGGTGCGAATCGTTACTTACCCTGGGTGGTGCACTCGCCCTCGGAACCCATCAGATCGACGACACCCTTGTCGACCTTGATACCGGCCAGGATGCCCTTCTTCTTGAGCAGAGCGGCCAGCGAGGTACCGTCATCGCCCTTCTGGTACAGCGTCTCGTGGAACAGAATGACGCCGGAGATGTTCTCCTGCAGACGGTCGTCGGCGGTGAACAGCAGCTGACGGTACTGGCGGCGGTTGTCCTCGTTGTTCTCGACACCGATGTCCTGCAAAGCGGGGAAAAAGAAGGGACGTTACATAAAACTACAACTTCGATGAGTGCATCATTGTTCGAACGGATTTTATGTGTTTTTAGTTTCGATGAAATAAAAGAGAATTATTTTTTCATGAATAAAGTGGAAACATTTCTAGTATTGATGGGCGTAACAGTATCGAGTGAATTTATCCGTGAAAACGATAAATTTAAGCAGTTCGTTCGTGAACTAACGTACTTAATTGGAAAAAATAGAAACTATGAGGATGCTACTAAATTTTGGACAGGGTTTACCTTTTGATGATAAAAGATAAAGGTATTCTCTGATTGATTTGATTTGTTTCCCATTTCATGGAAATTGGTGGAAGCTAGCATCGTCGCGCAGCATAATTTTTTCTTCAAAAAATATTTTTTGCGGTATGTTAACTATAACAGCGAGAATCGATGTTTTTTAGTTGTCACCCAACAAACTTTCCTTTTGCGCTTTCACATAGCCAATTGAAAATATCGTATGGTTTCAAAAGCACATAACGTTATCCCATTGTACGAGGTATCTTGTAATAATTGCATTGATCGATTCCAGGAAAGTGAAAGCTATTCGACTTAAATAAAACTCCCAATAAAAAAATAGAAATTTTTCATAATAAATAGAAAACTTCCAATCTTTCAGGGTGAAAGCAATAAATAAACATAAAAGTGTCCATAAATAAACCAATATTAGAAAAAAAAACAATTCATTATGAAATTTTCTGCATATTTTTTTCCAGAAAAAAAATAAAGAAATAAAACATAGCATTTTTTCTATAGGTCCTTTTTTGAAAACGTTTATTATTATTAAAAAAATATTTTATTCGTTTTTAATTTTATAGGTTTTTAATTCTTCTATGGAAACTTTCTTATGTTTTATTCATGTTTTTTGGTTTGATACAAATTCAATCATAGAAAAAAAATTTTTTTTTTCAATGCTAAATTTTGATTCTTGATGGAATTTTTATTTTTATAATTGAAAATTTTGCGTTCGATATGGATAATATATTTTTGTTATCTGAAAATTCATTGTTGTTTATTGTTTATTTATTGCATGAAAAATCACTTGAAAAAAGAAAAGAAAAAAAATGCTTCCAACTTGATTTCTTAATCAGCAATTTCCTATTTTTTATAATTTTTTTAAATTCTATATGGAAATTTTATTTTGCTGTCATGCCCTCCTTGGATGGTTTCAGTCGGTTTTACATCGTAACGAGACTCATAAGAAGAATAGAAAAATCGAGAAATTTGAACAAATCGGAAATACGGAATAGAATGAAAAAAAATGAACAACTGTAACAAACTAAAAAGTATTAATTAAATTACATTTTCCATGTTTAAAAATTTAATTGAATATAGAGAATCAGAAAAATTGGATATCTAAAGAAAATTCTGATTATCGATTTTATTTAATCAGATAGGAACCCTCCCTCCGTTAGGACCGGGCCTTCCTCTCTGCAATTGGAGCTTTTTTGAAGGAATTTATCATGGAGTATAGTCTCCGAATCAGTAAATTATCGTTGACAGCTTGACAAAATCGTCTATCATGGTATGCTACATATCGCGAATGTATACAGAGATGATAAGTTAGAGATTTTTATTTCATTCCGCTTCATATTCAATCCCTGGTAATTAACCCGTTAGCGCCCAGTTATCTATTTGTAGATCAGTAACGCTTAACAGCCAGTGAACTATTTATAGATCAGTTGCATTTCCGATTATTACTGAGAAATTCTAAAGAGAAAGTGTCACATGTCTTTGACAACATTTTACTATGAACTAATATCATTCACATGGTGATCAATTTGATTCAGAATTAACTCACATGATCGCGATAGTGTCTATTATATTTGGAGCTTTTCTAGGAAAACTCTTCATATGATAAACATAATGGGCATAAAAAGGTGCTTTTTCTCATGATGGTCATTATATTTTCACAGGATCTATTCAGCAAATTTGTTCTAAAGAATTTGATCTATACGAAAAGAATTAGAAATATCGACATTTATCCGCTAGGTGCCGCCAATACTGCCTCTTCTTTCATATACACAAGATATCAAGCCACATCTACGAACCCTGTCTAGTTGGGTACTTGTTTTCGGCTAAAATATACAAATTGTCATGTCTATACCGGATCTGACTATAGTAACTCTGAATTTCTTCACTAGATGGTGCAACTGATCTTTCATATTTCATTTAGACCTGTGCGCCTTTAATATCATCGGCGGCGGCGGCGTGGTGGTCACTTTTGCACCGGCGACGGCGGCGTGCCGTTGACTTTTATCGAAGGCGGCGTGAACCGGCGTGGATGAAAAAATCAATGGCTGAAAAAATAAATTCTAACGCGGATTTATGGATTCAAGCGGTTTGATTCACGGGGTAGGAACCACTAGTATAAAAATCGACTTCAGTGGATTAAAATTGCAATATTCTACGTTTGTCGATCATCAAACAGCACATTTAAAATAGTTAATTGCCGGCGACACTAATCAATACCTGATTTCAAAATGTTATTTAAATGAACACTATTTTGTTATTCTCTGATTTTGATGAATCAAATTCAAACTATAAATCATGCTTCACTAGTCCCTGAGCAATGTTGAGAATTAGGTTTCGGTGTCATAGAACTAATTTGTCTCCAGTAGCCTTGCGAGCAAAGGAGTAGGATTGCCAATCCGGAGATGGCGAGTTTGATTCTCGGTTCGGTCTAGGATGTTTTAGGGTTGGAAACATTCTCGACTTCCTGGGCATAGTGTATCCATTGTACTTGCCACACGAGATACATACTCATGCAATGGCGGGCACAGAAAAGCTTTCAATTAATAATTGAGGAAATGGTAATAGAATACTAAGTTGAAAAGCAGACCAAGTTTCAATTGGAATGTAGAAACATCTCAATATATTTAAATTGCTGAAAAATTTCAACTACTATTCTTTGAGTTACATACAGAATTGGGCAATGTTGAAGTGGCTGCATTTTTTTTTTTAGATATTTTTCCTGAAATTTTGTTGAATTTGCCAAAAAAGTTCTTGATGGAGCTCTTGAATGAATTTTTGGAGGAAAGTATAGAGGAAGGAGGGAGGGTTTCGAGAAGCGTGACTTCCTGCAGGAATTCATTCGGAAATTTATTTAAGAATGAACTATTTTCCGATGAAATTCTTAAGTGAATTTTCTATCCGAGGGAATTCTTGAAGTAATGTCGAAGAAAGTTTATGAAACCATTTTCTGCAAATTTTTGAAGGAATTTCCGGAAGAACATTGGAAACTGAAGGAATTCCCAAAGAAAAATCAGTAGGAACCTTTTAAGAAAATTTCGAAGAAATCCCCCAGACATTTTCAAAGGAATTCCCAACAGAATTTTCGAATGCATCCCAAAATTAATTTTAGAAGAAATTTTCGGATAAATTTCCGAAGAAATTTCCAGAGGAATTACCTATACCTATGTTGGTTGTACACTCCTTGTTGTCCGGAGCAAAACCGACTGTAATGTCTTGTTTCAGGTCACTCATTCTTGGACCGCTAGTCGCCAGTCTCCCTGCACGCCGGCCGCACGCGCATCTGCCTCGTTTGCACACAGACAGAGAATGCGGGTTCTACCCCGGAGCCCATGTCCTCTTCCAGGTTCTCTGCTAAACAAGACTTTTGCCGGTCTATCTTGCGGCATACGCACTATATGTCGGCTCACTGTCATCTGCCGTATTTTATCAGCCTACCCATTTCTGCATTTTTTACCCTTGGTACAAGTCTTGATTCATGCGGCTGCGCCATTCATTATTTTCTACCACACCGCAAAGTGTTGTGCGTAGTATTTTCCACTAAAATACTCCGAGAATTTGATGGTCTGCATCTTTTAACGTCTATGCTTCATGATCGTACAGGGCGACTGGAAGAATTTCTTAGAAATTTTTGAAATTCTTAGAAAATATTTCATAGAAAAAAGTTCTTAGAAAATATTTTGACAATTTCCGAAGGAAGTTCTAAAACATTTTCCGTAGATATTTCAAAAGGAATTTGCGAAAGATTTACAGAAAGTATTTCCGAATTTGTGAACGAAGTTTTGACGGAATGTCAAAATGAATTTTCATAGAAATCTAAGACTGTCGGAAGTTCCTTCAAGAGTTACTTTAAACAATCCTTTAGGAATTTCTTCGGATTCTATTCTTTAAGGAACTTGTTCAGAATTTCTTAAGGAAGTTCCTTCAGGAGTTACTTTAAACAATCCTTCAGGAATTTCTTCGGATATTCTTTAAGGAACTTGTTCAGAATTTCTTAAATATCGTCCTGGAACTTTTCAAAAAAATCCAAAAGAGTTCTTAGAAGAATTTCTGAAGGAATTTTCGGAAGAATACCTTAATGATTTTCCCAAGGAAAATGCGAACTAATTCTTCTAATTGATCCGAACTAATTTCTGAAGAAAAGGATTTCTCGAAGAAATTTCCGAAGGCATTGCTTAAAAAATTTAAAGAGTTGCTAAACGATTTTCAAAGAAAATCTCAATAGAATGTCTTGAGGAATTCCTTAAGAAATTCCCGGAGGAATTGCTAAATAAACTTCCGAAGGAATTCCTAACAAAATTTTCGTACTAATTCCTGAAGAAAATTTCAAGGAATAACCGAAAGATTCCGAAAGACTTTCTTAAATTCGTTTCAGAAGGAGTTTTTGTAGAACACCTTGAGGCAATTCTCGAGGAAGTTCCTGGACTAATCTCCAAAAGAATTTCTGCAGGATTGTCGGAGGGGAGCCAGCCTAGGGCTGAAAGTCTCCTTAATGAAGACAAACATTTTTGGAGGAATAAGGTATTGCCTCCGAAATTCTATTAGGAATTTCTTTATCAATTCCTTTGATAATTCCTCTGAAAATTCCTTCAGAAATTCCTTCCTAAAATCGTTTATGAATTCCTCCGGAAGCACCTTTAGGAATTCTTTTGGGAAGTCTTCTAGAAATACCTTCAAAAACTCTTTTAGCAGTTCTAACGGGAATTATTTTTGAAAATACATTCAGACTTTCTTGCAAAAATGCCTTCGAAAATTCATTTAAATTTCTGCACAAAACCCTCCAAAAACACCTCCAAAAATTCATTTGAGAACTCCCACAACACAGATAGGCATGATAGAACAAACCGTAATTTCCAAAGTGAGCTCTTTGTGTATCAACAATCGACGAACGGCACTGGAAGAAAGAAAAAGAAAAGCATGCACTGCTGCTCTCTCTCATCAGAGATAACAGACATACAGGCTAGAACAAATTTTACTCAAAAAAACTGTGTAAATCAAAGTACGTTAAAATACTGACTGTGGCAATACGTCGTTTGGTGGCGCTAGGTGTCATTCATGGAGTAATGCGTACCAGCTGTCACATTGCATCAAACAAATATTGCGCGCCAAGATGAAACCAAGCTTGCCGCCTTTTCCAGCACGTGGTAACTGTTGATATTTATTTTTCGTTCACTATGGAACCAACAAGGTCAAAAAACAAATTCTACAAAATGCATTTTGTTCTCTCAAGCAACCAATTACCAAGTAGAGTTTACTACTGGTGCCACTTCTCAATTGCATATTGTTGAATAAATATATGTTCTTAATAATATGTTCAGATTACGATTAGCTAAAATTGTAGACTACTATCGAAAAGAGAGATAGTGTTTCAAAACAATTCACTGCCGGAAATGCTAGTTAGTTTCCTATGCATAACCCGAATGGAACGACTAGGCGGGACATAAATGAATGGTAAAAAAATCATGAATATCCTTGAGCACAAATTATGGCCGTTTTCATCCTTTTAGTGCTTCGCTGCTGGCTGTGACGATGACTGTGGCTGTGGCTAATGGAAGGGACAGTAAATATTGAAAAGAATTACAATAATGATAATACAGTCAAAGGTGGTTGCTTCTGTTCACCAATGAAACATCTCATCACAAAACAAACCATGCACTTCTTGATGGCAGCAAAACCACTTGCGTTAGTGTGAGAAAGAAACATCGCATATGGAATTGAATCCAGTGTGATGAGGAGGATCTGTTCTTTATGTTTATGGTGGGTGGTGGCGCCTAAAATGTTGACAGCTTCTTGATGAGAGATACTTTGCGATGCCAGCGCCGCCACGAGATTGCCACTTGTGTTGCATTCCAAAATGACCGTTAAATTCCTTACACACGATTGAGAATGGACCAGTATGTCTGTTCTCTGTGCTCTCATGCTCATTGATCAGTAAAGCTTAACTTCCACTGCTAGGTACGCTAGTGTTTCAAAATCATAGAAGGACAACATTCTAGGGCAAAGATGCCTATAAATTATGTGGAACTCCTCAAGATTTTTTTTCCTTTCTTAATCAAAGAAAAAATCATCAAGAATTTCTTCGGATATTTCCCAGGGATTTCTTTAAAAGTTTCTTCGAAAAGCCTCCGAGTTTCCTTCGTAGATTTCCTCAGAAATTCTTTTGGATTGTCTTCCAGGAAATCATTTGAAAATAATTAGATAATTAAATAGTTTCCGATGGAGTTCTTCTTCTTCTTCTTCTGGAACATTGCCGCCTCGCAGCTTAGTGTTTTTTTTAGCACTTACACTGTTATAAACTGCGAGGTTTCTAAGTCACGTTACCATTTTTGCATTTGTATATCATGAGGCTAACACGATAATACTTTTATGCCCATTGCCCAGGGAAGTCAACACAATTTCCAACCCAATACAATTTCCAACGAAAATTTCCTAGACCGGACCGGGAACCGAAACCCAGCCACCCTCAGCATGCTCTTGCTTTGTAGCCATGCATCTTACCGCACAGCTAAGGAGGTCCTCCATTCCAATGGAGTTATTAATTTAATTTTCAAAGAATAAAACAAAATAAACGAACACTAAAACTTTCCAAATGTATTACTGACAGAATTTCGGAAAGAACTCATGAAGGCATTTTCGAAGGAATTTCTGCAGGAAGATCTGGAAGAATTCCCAGAGAATTGCTAAATAAACTTCCGAAGGAATTCTTTAAAGGGTTCCCGAAGGAATTCATAACAACACGATGATACTTTTATGCCCAGGAAAGTCGAAACAACTTCCAATCCGAAAATTGCCTAGATTGCCTTAACCAGTGAAAGAATATGCGCTTTGGAAATTCATGCCCTCACAAAAGCTTATGTACCGGAACAAACATAATTTACGAATCATCTACAGTTTTAGGAGCCCAACTGAATGAGGGCTTGACTTAAACGAATGTCTAAGATCAGTTACACATTTCATGGCTTATTCTACTTAGTAGATTAAATTTACTAGATAAACCTTCATTCAAACTCACAAACTAATCAACTAACCTATTCATTAACCAAGACAATGTATGTCACCACACTGACTTAGAGACACCATCAGTTGTAAGTTATTTATGTTATTTTTATCGAATGTATTTATTTTAATAAAGTTTATTTAGCTTTGTAGCATGCGGTAAGCAAAGCATCTAATGTTTTATTGCAATTTGCCCTGCTGAAAGAGCGGTGCCCTTGTCCTGTTTCAACAACTATCATAAGAAGAATTTAGTACTATTCCAATTAATTCCACCAAATTGTATCGCTTTACAGATACGTATTTCGTCCTCAACTGTAAGGCCATCTTCGATGTCCCGCATTTTACGCGACTCGGCTCAAGTTATTTTTTTTTATTGCGATTAGTCATCAGCGTGGCAAAATTATGATCGGCAGCGCGCCGACCCAAAATCTTAGGCGGCGGCGGCGTGAGTAAAACCACCGGCGGCGGCGGCGCACAGGTCTAATTTCATTCATATTGAGAACCTGGATCTAAAGATCCTGACTATTTATATGTATTGTGTTCTTGGACAAGGTATTAGAGATTTTCTCCACTAGAGGACGATGATGATTCACAGGTCCTAGGTGATCAGTAAAGGTACATAGATTCAATGCGCATGATTTACAAATCAAAATTGTTGTAATCCGATGTTCTAGGTTCTCCAAATCGTTCTGGAGTTCAGCCCAAATGGTCTACCAAGTCAATTACGCCTGGTATAAAAACGATATCAACCAATCATGTCCATACGGGATAGTTGAGCCAATGCGTATGTCCTTAACTGCTGACAAAAAAAAAAACGATTCTTTGTCATTATTATTTACGACAAAAACACAAAGCTGTGTCGCAGGTTCACTTTGATAGATTTTTTCGCACGTGCATCGATTCAATTTTTATTCACTGATTACGAATGTAGGCCTTCTTTAGCCGTGTGGTAAGATGCGCGGCTACAGAGCAAGACAATGCCGAAGGTGGGTGGGTTTAATTCACGGACCGGTCTAGAAAAGTTTTGGGTTGGAAAATATCCTCGGCATAAAAGCACACCCAAGCAGCACATATGTTGTAGAGAAGTTAACGTAACTCATATACAACCAAGTATGGCCACATTTGAGTTGCTGCAACCAAATCATTGTTGTGTGAAGCTTTTTACCGTCCGTTTTTAAATGATTCGCAATATCGAATCCGCGCGACGCGGAATCTATTTCGCGCGAACCAGAACTAATTCTGAGCAAACACAAATGAAATTAAATTTTTGAACACAATTTATTGAACGTTTTCTCTTCAAGTTTTTATAATGTTATTGATTTATAATATGTTCTTAAACTTTGTACAACTTAACACATATCTGTACCAAATTGAAAATGGGACTAAGAAAACCGCAGTTAGCATTACAACCCTGGCCCTATTCACCACTAGAAATACCGAGGTTAAATAGTAGAAACATAAGTACTAGAACGCTAGTGGCGCTGTAGTCAATTAAATTATTTTGCCAAATTATGCTTCAACAAGCTTCAATTGGCCATAATTTATGCATCATGTTGTAGTGCATGTTTTGTTTCATCACCAACATCGGTTTGACACTTGTAGTACCGGTACTTTGGCTGCCAGGTGTTAGTCACGCGAACAGTAACGACCTAATAGCAATATTATACTTTTGAATCAACTGGTTAAAGACACTCCTCAGTCCTCATGAAATCCAAACTCAAAAGTACTCGCGTTTTCAAGGGCACTCCACTCAATACGGAAGCAACGCACAACTGTCATTTTTATTATTTCTGCTTTGCTGCGTCACGACATGCGTGAACAAGAACTAAAGCAGCCAACGCTATTTCAATAAGCACCGCTTACTAGATGAGATGATGGTTTTGAAATGTTTTGTTCCGTTATTGTCAGTTGATTTTTTTAATAGAACTTTATGAAATTCCGCACAAGATGCATTGACATACAAAGAATGCTCAGGCCAGAAATGAATCAAATCGTTCGGGGCTGTAATTTTGAATATGAATTTGATATGAAATAGGCTAGGTGTACCAGTTGTGGCTATAGCACCAGTTGTCGCACTAGTGCTTTATATGCCCAATGACCAATCAAATCACCGCGAACCAAGTTCATATCGATAAAGCATATTCATATGACACGATAACACCTTTGATTTCCTCCAAAACAAGCAAAGCATAATTGTAAAAATTGATTTTGCTTAATTTTTCACGTCCTTTGCACCAGTTGTCGCACTAGTGGTCCCTATTTGGCCAGTCCTATAAGAAAACAATGGGATTTGCCAAATAAGGAACCAAAATTAAGAATAGTGCCACAACTGGTGCATGGGTTCCTATTATGGATTAATCAATTTTGAGGATAATAACAAATTTTATTGTGGTTTTCACAGCTGTTCTAAGGAGCATGAAGTAAAACCTTTCGCTTGATATATAAAGTCCACCCACATGCCTTTTACTTATTTTTAAAAAAATAGTTGTTCTTATGTATGGCGACAATTGGTACACCGACCCTAGTCATTTTCCCCGTACAAACAATTGAGTTTCAAAAGCTTTAAACTGTTATACCGCTCAGTTCTATTTTCTGCAGATTCGAACCACGAATGAATCACGAAATGCAAATATGTTTCAATTAATTTGGTTTCTGAATGCATCATTTTATATACGGATCAATCAACTATGCAATTACGGCGCCTTTGTTGACAGCAACATAATTATTTCATTGAATTGGAAATTTTTCGCACATAAATGGAACATTGCTAGTGAAACCAGCGAGTTTGTTCTATTTTACTCCAGATTCAAACTAGAATAGCGCATAGCGTTCGAAAATTTGGAATGAAACTTATTCACTATTGATACTCTATGGCTGTCTTACAAATTATTTATATTATTGAATACTCACAGCGAAACGCTTGCCACAGGTGGCGGTCGACTCATCGGCGGCCAGGATTCCCTTGCCGGGGGCAACAATAGCCTTGGCAATGGCGGCCAGCTCCTCCTGGACTTCCTTTGGTGGGTAGTTGAAGTAGGTAGTCATGTTGATAGGTTTGCGGTTTGGATATCTAAAACGATGGAGAATCCTATAAGTATTATAACAGTTTGGTAACATTCTTCCGATATAGCCCCGGTTCGTTCGAACAGTTTTATTGTGGTGATTTTAAGGTAGATGGTGCTGCTGCGATGACGGTGAGTGTCCCGACTATACAGAACAAAAGTGTGATAGTATTTGCCTGACGATGATGATTGGGCGTAATGTGCACCGATACTTTTAAGCAAACGGAGGGCGCATGTGCGTCAACGGTGACGTCACCTCCATCAATAGAGGTAATCCACTATAGAGGAGGCTTGTCGCTGTCGTCACTGGCGAAACATCTTTTGCTGGCGAGGATAGGGCACTAAATGGGAAAAACACTAAACAAGGGAAAAATCAGAACGTTTTGACAGATAGGTACCCAACATGTTTGGGGACGATAACAAAGGGAACCGCAGCGACAATCGTCCTCTATAGTTTATTACCTCTATTCCTCCATCAGACATCCGACGATCCCGACGATAAGAGCATGAAACATTTCAAACCAGTCAGTGTATAGTGCATCGTTGTGGATGTGATGGAATTCGAAGTCCACTTGCGAAATGCTAATCGGCGTCCGCCGGCATATCGTCTGCATACGGTCCGGTTCACACGTCGCCAAATCTGTTGAACACCCGGAGCATAGCTTAGGTTGTGCAAGATTTCAAGGTGTTTGACCGGTTTGCGATTCATAAGACATATAAAAAGCCGGTGAAAATACATGACAAGCACATATAAAGCACCTGAATGGCATGAAGTATGTAGATATCAAACTTTGAGCGATATAGAACTCGTCGGTTGACATATTTTGTTTAATAATAGCGTCTGGAGGCAAAGCTGGTATTTGAAAACGATTTTCTTGACTAGACAGATTATGGTTATTACATTGAACCAAAAATCTTGTAAAAAGTTTGATACTGCACTCAGTTTTATTAAGCATGGTCAAACATTTCACTATGAATATTAAAATGTTCTTTGCTAAAATATTCTTTGAAGTCATAGTTGATCAAGATATTCATTAAAAAATGTTTATATTTTCAAAAACTTCGTTTTCTAATGCTGTTTTCTTATGATAAAACGAGAATGACTTGCAGTTATTGAACGTCCACTAGTAAACATGTGATTACTTCTATAAATTTTGCGATTTTTCAAAAAGTTTGGTATCCGTTTTTAGCGTTGTTTCCCAAAAATAAGAATTATTTTGTTTCGTTACAAATTGATAATCGTTTTTTCATTGATTTTACTACTCATGACTTCCTTTTAAAACTGTATTGATAAAAAACAATTTGGTTGTGGGCACCCTTTTGTCTTAACTTTGGTCCTAGTTTATCTTAAGCCGACATTTGTATACCAATGGAAAGCTAGACAAATAACCCTACTATTAGCAAAGAAATTAAATTGTTTTCGACGATTTTGTAAATTTTATTGACAATTTCGCAAATTTGACAGTTTTGAACATTTCAATTTTGTGGTTCGGTTGTGGGCATCTTTTAGACCTCGTCAGAAAATAAAGAAGAAAAATCAAAACCACTCAGCTTTAAAGAAAAGGAATAATTTGTTTATTCTAATAGCCAGGAGGCACTAAAAAATCAGACCAATCCACCTTTCAGTGGTCATTCCTTTCTCGTGCATTGGGAAGGATATTGAAAACAATAACGTAAGAAAAGCTTAAAATTGCACTTACAGGTAAATGGATTTCCTTTTTTCCATTGAATTACGTATATTGCATTAAAAAACCCCTGATCAATCGCCCTAGCGGTAATGGTGCCTTTCTCGTTCATTATAAAAAAAACATATTTGGCCATAAATTTTGATCCCTTAGTCCGATTTGAAAAATATTCAACAGAAAGCAATAGGACAAGATTTCCCGTCGAATGCAAGCAAATCGGTCAACGTTCAGTACCAAAAAGTATGTCTACAATAACTAGACATGCCCAATAAATTAAAAGTATCAATTAAACTCATTATTTCTATCAATTTTGTTTAAATAATTATAAAAACTGCTTGAAAACGTCATTAAAAATAAGTTAGGGGATAACTTCAGCAGCACTGATTGAGTTGTTGTTAAAATTAGGGTGCCCACAACCGAGTTTCCTAGCCTTTTTGGAATGTGAAGAAATGGCAATGGATGGCAATCGTGGCAATGGTTATTGATCCTCAAAATAGATTAAATTTACTGTATAAATACGCATTGGAACTCATTTTTTTTAATTGAATCAGTTTAATTGATGACACGTTGAAAAATGTAAATGAAACTTTCGTGTTGTTTTTAATTAATTTGTTCATAGTTCAAAGTAGAGATGTCTATTTGGTTTGATATTGAGTACAAAACATCATGTTACTATAGCAAACAAATGATGGTTGTCAGAATGACAGCATCTGTTATCTGTCAAAAGATACGTAGGGGTACCCATAACCGAACCTCTTCCCCCAATAAAGCCAAATATTCAACCACAGACATGTGATTCAATGTATTTTAAGAAACTGAGTTTCCTGAAGATTTGTTTTCATAAAAGTCTATAAATTCATAATTACATAGGGGAACTGTTCCGTTTTCCATCTCACTGAACATATATTCATCTCTTCGCGAAACAAAGAAATGCGGTGTCCATTTCGTCGCTTCTTTTTGCTAACATGCGTGCTCACTGCTGAAAAAAATCACAAAAATAATAAACAAACCAAATACTTTGCTTTGTTTTTCGTGAGACCAATATCGGAGCTATGAGATGAAGTCCAGGAGCAGTCCCCCTATTTTATGCAGCGCGGTTTTCGTCCAATGCTTTCAGAAACACCTCCTCGAGACTAGGAAAGGGTGACGCAATGGGAGGTGTGTTGTTTTCTTCGCAGCTGATAACCTGCCGCGGGCAGGTCGCGCAAACCAGATGTGTGCGTTCAGTAGACGAATAATCATTTGCGCCGGTTTTGTTTATTGTCGATAAGTGGTCGAGCCGGAGCTGAAGATAGATTTTGTATTCAAACAAGCTGTCTGCACCTACCCGGTTGCTGTTGCTAACGTGGAACTTATAGCCTATGCTATAGTTAGAAAGCATGATAAACAAGTTTTCGCGATAAGATTTTTGTCTTGTTAGAATTTGTTAGGATTTATAATAATCATCGTTGAATTGCTTGAATTGTCATTATATTGTTGACAATGTTGAAAGGAATCATCAATAAGGAGATATGTTTTTTTTTTTAATCTTTCGTTTATTTGGAAGGCTCATTTGCCGTAAGGCGTTACGGAGCCGAAATTAAGGAGATATGTTGTTGTTGACAAATTAATGTTTGTTTTGTGAAAATCACGTCTCAAAAAAATAAAACCCTGATTGATCCACCTATCGGTGTTTGTGCCTTTCTCGTATATCAGATATACTAAAAAAATGAGTGAAAATTTCTTAGCGTGTTTTTTTTTGTATATAAATCATATTTTGGCCATAACTTTTGATCCCATAGTCCGATCTGGCCTGTTTTCAATAGGAAACAATGGGACACGATTCTTTGACAAATGCAACTTATTGCCAACAAATCATCAAACAAAGATCAAGATAAGTGCCTAAAAGATGAGTGAGTTTTATTTCGGACACATAAACATCTCAATTCGTCGAGCTGAGATGATTGGTGTATAACACTATGGGTCTCCGGACCTTCTATCACAAAATCGTCTTGGAAGTGGTCATTGGTGTACGAGAAAGGCAAAACGAGACAGCTCAAGAAATATTGTTGTCAGAATTCTCGGAGAATTTCAAAGCGGATTTCATAATGCTTAATATTTTTAGCGAAAGCATTTTATAAGAAATGGAGTATTGCTAATGGTTTCACAGACCACAATGTGTCCAAAAAATCTTAAATTCAGATATTCCTTTAAGATTCCAGTTTGATATCTAAGCTTTAGAATGATTTTTGATATTTTGGAAACTCTGTAATGCTGATATAATTTAATCCCATGACCCTCAATACTGAGGAAAAATATTCCTAATATATCTCCTAATATAAAATTTAGGCATTTTATTTTCTATTAGTAAAAGAGGGGCGCCCAACAAAGGTAGGTTTCACCAAGGGCGCTTGGAGCTCACGCTACGGCTCAGATGACAAATTATTGTTGTCATATTCTACTCATGTTCTGATAAATGCTTTTTGCTTTAGAACAAGAAATGCAACGCTGCCAAAATAGGCCATCTAACTTAATGTTTTCGGATTTTCATTCATCCTAAGACTGAGTCGCCTCGATATTAAATACCAGAAGTGCCCAAGAATTTTCATCATTTTTATTGGCTGATCGGAAATATCGTAAGATACACAATTGCAGATCCGTGAGTATTTTTCCGAACGTCGTAATAAAGTACTAGTAGTTTGTGAAAGCAGTATACTGCCCAAGATCGCCTATTTGTCCCATATTAATGGGAAATCCAGCAGAGATAGGACTGATAGAACTTCTCTCCACGAACAGCCTAGATAGCCGTGTTGTGTCGATAGCTGGTTATGGTTAAACTAATTTTGACTTTTATTCCCGAAATTTATTGAGGTTCGAGCAAACTCCCGAAAATATTGTAATGGTTTTCGAATTATCAGTCTAGGTCTAGGGGAGTCGAAAAAATTTCCAACCTAAAAATTCCCCAGACCGGACCGGAAATCGAAACCAGCCGCCTTTGCTTTGTAGCTGAATCATTCTTCCAAAATATCTGAACTGGACACTAGGGTGCCAATGAAAATTACATTTTCGAATTTAAAAAAACGACATTGCTCACAAGTTTCATCACCCCAAAATATGACCCATGCAAAATTTGAGCTCAATCGGACATGATTTAGGAGTTCTTAAAATTCATCAAAGTTTTTCCACGAAAATTTTCCCAAGGGGGACCAAAGGAAAAGTCGAAAATCGAGTTTTTGTTGTTGATGCCAAAGGACTTAAAAATGCATGAAACCTTTTTTTCAAAAAAAAAAAAAAATTGAAAAAAATCGATTTTTTCTCTTAGAACATTTTTGGGACAGAAGGTAAAAATTTTATCATCGAATTTTAACCCCGGACGATACACAAACGTAGCCAAAAATATCCACCTAAGCAAAATTTGAGCTAAATCAGACATGATTTAGAGGTGTCACAAGGGGGAAATATTTTTTGGTTTTTTGATGCCAAAGGACTCAAAATGCTTGAATCTTTAAGAATGAATTTTTTGAAAAAAAAAAATAAAAAAAAATCGCCTGTTTTAGGACTTTGAAAAAATTTCTTATTGGGAAAACAATTTTTCATCGAATTCAAAAACCGGGCGTTACGCAAACATTTCATAAGCCCTAAAATATGCCCCTTTGCAAAATTTGAGCTCCATCCTACATAATTTGTTGTAACTTTGAAAACTTTTGAGATCAGATTTACTGAGAAAATTATCAGATTGCTAGGCAATGTTTATTACACTGAGGTTTATTTTTACGCGGTTATTATTACACGGTACCGCATGAATTCAAAACACAACATGTAAAGATCAAGTTACAAAAAAAATCAAAATTTTGATAGCGAGATTTTGAGCACCCCTAAATTATGTACGATGGAGCTCAAATTTTGCATAGGGGCATATTTTATGGCTTATGAAATGTTTGCGTAACGTTCGGTTTTTAAATTCGATGAAAAATTTTTTTCGCCATGAGAAATTTTTGAATTCTCAAAACAGTTGATTTTTTTTTCAAAAAATTAATTCTCAAAGTTCATGCATTTTGAATCCTATGGCATAAAAAAAAAAAAAAAAATAAGACAAAAATTTCCCCTTGTGACAAAAAAAAAGTTTTGATAAATTTTGAGCACCCCCAAATCATGTCCGATTTAGCTCAAATAATGCATAGGGGGATATTTGTGGCTACGAAAACGTTTGTGTATCGTTCGGGGTTAAAATTCGATGAAAACATTTTCATCATCTGAAAAAATTTCCAAGTCCCAAAAATGTTCTAAGAGAAAAAATCAATTTTTTCATTTTTTTAATAACATCAGATCTTGACGTTTCATGCATCTTTAAGTCATTTGGCATCAAAAACAAGAATTCGATTTTCGACTTTTTCTTTGGTTTCCTTGTGAAAATTTTCATGGGTAAAAATTTAAAAACTTTGTTGAATTTTAGGCACCCCTAAATCATGTCCGATTGAGCTCAAATTTAGCATGGGGTCATATTTTGGGGTAATGAAACTTGTGAGCAATGCCGTTTTTGAAATTCGATGACAATTTTTTTCCCATACCTACTGGACACTTCCAAAGTATAGGAAGCTTGTTTCAACTAAATCTGTTTCAATGTTGTATGCGAATCCCCTGGAATTTGAAGCAGGATTTCTCCTTCAACGACTGTGTATATGACGACGAGATAGAAGTTATCTTTTTGAGCGTTTTCACTAGTAGAGGTCGATAACATTTTATTCGTTTGCTCATCGTAGAAGCAGATCTTCCTCCGACGTATGGTGTTTACCGCGGGGGACCGAAAAACGTACGTCCACTTAACGAGATATTAATTAATTGAAGGGGGCTTAGGGTAATTGATTTGTGATAAATTTATCTAATCTTGTTCATATATGTACTTGACAGTAAGCTTTTAAATCAATGAGATAAACAGTAGGCTTTGAAATTTAAAAGAAATAAATCAAAAATAAATCGTCACCCACCAACCCAATCGCGGAGTTTCTGGCACCATTTGTTTTCGTTTAGAACATAATACCACCAAAAGTAAATGTGTTTTAATTATAACCTGCAAATCGTGAAGTAAAATAAGCGGAACACAGATCGAAGGGTTCGCTTCTCAAGGTGCGTATTGGATTATTTACAGTGATTGGTTAGTTAATCAGTCTGTTTTAATTCAAATATTACCTAAGTTAATTCATAGCTGTACGGATTTTGATCCTTTGATTCGAAATCCGTCCACGGTAGACGGATTCTGATTTCACGGTGCCCCGGAAGACCGTTATTATAAAATAAAAATGTCCATCAAAACCAAGTACAGGGCTCGATTCCTGTGGTAATTCTGCACCTCTGGACCAATTTTTAAAAAAATCCCTAGGAGGAATCTCGAGAAATCTTGATTTGAAGTTTTTAGTTAAGAAATTTCAAAAGAATCCATTTAAGAATCCAAAAATATCACCAAAAACCCTGATTAATCCACCTAGTAGATGTCCTTCAATTCTTCTTGTACCTGCCGGTCGGAAGTAACCACCAGCTTTGCAGGGTTGCTGTCTGGCATTCTTAAAATATGCCCTGCCCATCGTACCCTTCCAGCTTTAGCTACCTTCTGGGTACTGGGTTCGCCGTAGAGCTGAGCGAGCTCTTGTTTCATCCTTCGCCGCCACACACCATTCTCTTGCACAACGCCAAAGATGGTTCTAAGCATGCGTTGTCGTTATTAGAACTATAAATATTTACAATTGACTTATCTTACCAAACTGACTTAAGTATGTTTTTGTATGGCTAACTTGCTCGAGTTTAGTATAAGTGTTGCTTTCAATGTTTAATAGAATGAAAGGTAAAAATTAATTTGAATTTAGTGTTTATGTTCATAATGGAGAGAAGTAAGACCAGAGTTCGTGTAGAATAATAGTAGTTAGAAGCTGTTATACTCGATCACAGCACATATTAACCGATCTTTGATGCCAAATCTCGTCAAAGTTCTAAACAAAGTACTAGAAAAAGCATGTTTGATATGTAAGCCAAAACCTATTCCGGTACCTCTACAGAACTCTGAGAAATGATAATTCAAGATATGGTACTTTGACGAGAATGGAAGCTGCGGCTTTTTCCAGCTGCTAGCAAAGCCATCAATTACTGCCTCAAAACCATGCTCGAGTTTCAAAGAGCTGTATCTTGCGTACACTTTTGTGAAATCATTCAGAGCTTGCTGATTGAAATATTAATTAGAAAATTGTTAATGTTTAAGCATAGTAATGGCGTAATCCGAATGATCGGGATTCTAGTGAACTCTATGCAATTTGTTGATGCCTCATCTGTACTTGGTTCACCCATAAATTTACTCAACATGGCGCTTCTTGAGCATCTTTAAAATCGTATTAAGGTGATTATACAATCAATCCATGTGGTGAATTTCAAATTCACCACACGGTTTTCTACTCCTATTATCAAAAGTTCAAAACCAGCGTAATATTTTTTGTACAATGCTGAAATTAAAGTCGATTGCTTAGCATGAGTAATCAAATGATCTACAGATGTTGTGATCCCCATGGGCGTTGTTGTTATCTCAATTCGTGCTCTTGAAAAATCACTAGAAAAAGCACGTGGTTTCCAAGATGACCGATTTGTGGCTTTGTTGTATAACCACCTTAACAATTCCGAACTAGATGTGTAGTGACGGAGATAAGCAAAGGTTCATTTTGTTTCTTTATTAAAGTGTTTTCAAAAGTTCAAAAATTGAATATTTTATCTTCGTCGTAACCGAAAACCCAAAAGAATATGCACAAAGCTTGTAGATTTTTTTCTTTCTCTTGTGCATTTTTCCTGATGTTTTTCTTGGTTCTCGAGGTCTCATTCTATATGCCGAGCTCACTCTGGAAAATCGTAGCTTTTCCTTACCGCCATCTTTGAAGTCATTACCAGTCCGATGATCCTTTTGCGGGGAAATCTCAGAATATGACAAAGCTCCGTCAATTCAATTGTTACAGCATCTGACGAAGATCTAACCTGTTATATAATGCTTAACAGCTACACTACTTTAAACAAATCTTTAAGCTGTTGTTTTTTTTTTATCAATTTGTTCCGTACTACAATCTTTACTTCTGATGCTCGAATACATTTGTGAATACAATAAAAAAAATACAAACTTTAATCTGAATGGCATTCAACAAAGAATCTGCAGCCTGCACGTCAATTCATGAATGGTTCTGAACGAGAGGTAGCATACTTGAAGACAGACTTCAAGTCATACAAAAAACATACCTAAGTCAGTTTGGTGAGCTTAATCAGTTGTAAAAATTTATAATTGTAATAAGGCAACAAATGCAAACTGGTTGAAAACAACTTGGACCACTTTTTGGATGGCTTTGAAGGTATTTTGGGGATATTATTGAATTAAAATATAGATTCTTTTGAAATTTCTTAATTAAAAACTTCAAATCAAGATTTCTCGAGATTCCTCCTAGGGATTTTTTTTTAAAATTGGTCAAGAGGTGCAGAATTACCACAGGAATCGAGCCCTGTACTTGGTTTTGATGGACATTTTTTTTTATAATAACGGTCTACCGGGGCACCGTGGATTTAGGAAGTATTGATTTAATTAATTATTTTATCTTGTTTTTCGTAGTTTTGAATGTGTAAATGTTGAACAAATGTGCATCTGTATTGATGAAAACCGTTTCATTTGCATTTGATTCCAATTTTGAACAAGCATTTTCATATACTGGTGTGCTTAATTTTACGGATTTTGATGCCCTACGGTATGTTGTGTTTGACAGTTTTATTCATTTTTCGATTTTATTTCTGTTTATTTGTTGACAAAAAACCAGAAGTATTATCCACTAAAGTTAGAGCTCTGCTTAAAGTTATGTAATTTCGAAAGTAGACAATGTGCTTTTATCTATATTATGAAACATTCGATATTTGAGTAACGAAAAATTAGGGTTAATTAGGCAAGTTGGTTCTAAACATTGAATGGTATCCATCGACACAATACTAATAATTGAATCGAACCACACACCTCAAAGAATTGGAAATTCAATCACATTGAATTGAATTGTATTCTCTTTATTTACGAGATTTTCGGCCCTAGGCTACCTTCAATCACATGTAAAAAAAGCAGTTATTCCCACCAAGCAAATAAACATTTGACATGACTTAAAATTGGATTGAATTTTGCAAACTTACACATAAGAAAATTATTTTCTCTCAGTGGAATGTTTTAACACAAGTTGGACTCAAATTTATTTAAAACAACAGTACGGTTGATTGAATTTTTTGTTTGCATGCTTCTAATATCTGCGAGAAAATACATTTGAAATAAGAAACCTTTTTTGTGTGTACTAGAAACATTGATGTGATTAAAATAACATGACTGAAAAATACAGTCAGAACTCAGTTCAACTGAGTATTCTATAAACAGTGGAATAACACAAGTTACAAATTATTCTAAAATATCATAAACATTCGAAACTTTGCTAAGTTTTATTTCTTTTATTGGAAATGATTCTGAAACAATAACATATTTTGAAGATTGCATAGAATAATTGGAAAAGCAAAAAATATGTTGTCCAAATATATCTATCTATTGATTGAAAATATTTTTATGATTCAAAGTGTCAGTACGTCCTTGTCAACAGTACTGCATCATATTATTGTAATCAACGGTACACTATTTTCAAACAAAACAGCTAGACACCACATCGTCATAATAGTTTGGGCTTGGTTTCTATGAGCCAAACATCGTTGGCACACGTACCTATACGCTGCTTATGCACAGTAGTCGGTCAGCATCCTAAACGAAAGCGAAAGTCGATTAATCTTTCCTGCACCGAGGTTCTAGATAGCAGGGTAGGAGTAGTAGAGAACCGTTTCATTCACAACAACAGAACGCTGTCATGCGCAGCACCGACCGTTCGTTACATAATGGAGCTTGCGGTTGTCTGACTACGTCAGAGTGTTCGATTTTGAAGAAAAAGATTCTAAATGAAAGTTGCATTTGAAAAACGTGATTCAATCAGACTCGTAAGGTTAATTAAAATAAGAAGATTTCATACTACAAGAGCAATCGATCCACAATGTTAGAACTCGGATTAGTCACATACAAGAGTGTATGCGCCCTGAAGTGAACCATGCCGCTCGAAGTCCACAACAAGCAGCATTTCGTATCAATTATCTTCAATTGCTACTGCTCGGAATTGTTCATAAGCGTGCAGTGTAGTTATTTTTGAACAACAAAATTCACAGTCTAGGATGCCTCATTATCAGCTGTAGTCGTTACTTACCATACAAGCGTAATTGAACTTGACCCACAGACTCAAAGAAGGTCATCTCTATCTCGCATACCCGCTGCTGACTATACAGCAGCAACGATGACGTCGGAGAAACTCATGTTCTGAGCGGTAGACGAAAACGAGAAAGTGAAAATAGACAATTTCTTCGAGATACGGTTCTTATCTCTTCGATTCCTAGTTCTTTCGAGCAGTCGGTGATTGGATCACTGGAAAATTCCATGACCTCAAAGTTCAAAGATCGAAGTTCGGAACTACAATCTAAACTACAGAATCGCTTCCCTTCAAACAAACACGTGTCTCAGAGAATGCAGCTATTTTCAGCTACTGCGAACTACGGTTGGATAAACTGGGTAACGCCATTGTCGAGGGCGAAGGTGGATAGACTAATTTGTTTTCGAAATCGAAAGCAGTCAAAGAAAATCTCACATGACTTGATTGGCAATATGCGCAGAATCTATCGACGATCCAGAGTGGGTATCAAAATTGCATATGAATTGTGAGACAATTCATAGTTTGACGACTGAATTATAACAATTGGTTAAATAAAAATGCATATTTCTGTTGTAAGAAGCATTAGAAGGAACCATCCATGCCGTTCTTCGAATCGACGTACACCAGCTAGAGGTCATCTGAAAGGTGCAAGAGCGATGATACCACCTCTAGTCTGGAAGGGAAAGAGGGGAAATATCCTCCCTAACTCTTCTCGGTCAAGGAGAAAATTTCACGAAAATGAAAGTGAATTCGGCTAAATTTTTCCCATGATTATAAGGTTAAATCAATGTCAAATCTATAAAATCTACACGTTGTAGCAATCCCAAAATGATAAAATTTAAAAAATCCAAAACAATAGTACTCATCCGCTATCTGAAGAGCTGAGGTCAGCCATTGTGCACACTATCGATATGAGCGATACTCGTTCTGCACTATCGTTGCAAATTATCTCGGGTCATTACGACATCATTGCGAAAAGATATTTCCTACAAACCCCCGCTCAGTCACCACCTACGATATATCACTGCACCTTTCTCCAGTAAATCACCACAATAATCAACTTTCTTCACTAGTAGATAAAGATTTCAATTAAAATAGTACTCACTACTTCACCAAAAAAACGAGAGCACAATTTCAGCTTCTAGCGACCTTTACTGGAAGGCGTGCACACACAGTTTAAATGAACCGAACGACTGTGGCCAGTATTTTGAGCCAGAACGAGACGTCAAAAGGTTGAATGAAGGTCGCTGATGACGCGCCGGTGGCGCTGCATGGCGGTAAAGCACTTAACTGCATGGCGTGGTGACGTTTCGCCGATGATGATGACAGCCGGCACGGTGTCGACATCTCGCGCTGCCTGGGCAGAACAGGCGATAACAGCCCTGGTAACGGGTAGGTAACGTAGCAGGGCAGTTGGAAAATCGATTGGGAAAAGTATGCTGCGGTTCCGTTCTGATTGGAAAACGACGGAAATCTTTGAAATGGTGTGGAATTTTACTGAGGGACAACATGCGGTGATAAGCAATGCCCCCGGGAGGCATTATCTTGTTTCAGCGATGAATCATCTCCTGCGGTGAATGGATTTACATACTTTGCTCAAGACTGATGCAATACACGATCAACTGATAAGTATATTGGGGAATGAATAAGCAACGTGCACAGAAAACTCGAACAATTACCAGAAATTATGTTGTATTTAATTAGTTTGAAAATGAAGAAGAAATTGAATTCTTGTACTTTCATATAGGGTTGTAAATATACATTTGCGTTTAATTTCGTTCTAATTTAAAACATTTCAATCTAGTTTTCGATAAAAATCAATGTAAATTAGATGAGTGTATTAATAGATGTCAACAGAAGGTTTTGAAAATAATTGTTTGGTAATTTGACGAAACTGTGAGTAAAAGGCTATGATTAAAATGACGCTTCTCAAGGTTTGCTGCGAGAAAGCATACTTTGAATAATTTTTGATCGTAACACATGGTATGTTTCTTCAAAATTGCCTAGAAAAATCTAAACCTGGTCGCCTGTACTACTATGGAATGTGAAAAACTCGTCCCATAAGCCATAACAGGTGAAGACATGCCACAAAAAGAGAATAATAATGTTCCTAAAAAATGGTGTAAGAATGGATTTGAATAATGAATCAAAGTTAACTGCCTATTCTACATTCAACGTGGACTATATTTGGAAGCTCATTGTGTATATTTACTCTCTAATTAAACATAAAGTTCCAAATTTACATAAAATGAAAAAATAATTGTTATCTTTTTTGGATTCATCATTCTATAATCATCCTAAAATAATACTCTGAAAGCTTCAAAATCGTCATAAAAATCTCCGTAGTTGTATCCAGCCTGAAAACATTTTTGAATTTCTATAAACGACTATTGAAAGACTCGTGGTCATGGTGTAAGCCGTCTAGATTTATTCGCATGTCATGAACTTGTTGGCATTCAAGGAATAATCTCCGCAAGTCTAGTAGGTGTCTTAAGTAATATACAATCAGCTGTCTATTACTCAACGTTGCGATATATGCGATAGTAAAGTTATTTGAAAATAATCATATTTCAGTTTTTCTTGCTAAAATTCTGTGCAGTCCTGTCTAAAATGCTAGCATATTGATATATCAAACATTTGTGAACCATTATTCAGATAGGTTGAAGCTTGTTTACGAGAATTTCATTACAAAGATGGTGAGTTTATTCTTTCTTTTTTATTTTAATAAATTCGTAATAAATTTGACTCGACGCCCTGAAAAATCAGTCAATTTAATATCAAATACAGGAAATTTTTGGTTGGATAATTTCATTCCTCCCCGAGTAGACGAAAATAGCTCATTAATATCAAATGTTGATAAGATAGCAAAATGAGATATGGACATGATTGATATAAGAGATAAAAGATCAGACGATAATATCAAAATTTTGCACTAAAATATCATGGGAAGATCAAGTTATGCTATATGTAATAAGTGATCAATATCATGTGCCATTAGTTTGTTCTTATCCATAGCATATATTGATATTTAAATGATATTTCGGTGAAAATTTTTGATATTGTTGCCTGTTCTTTTATCTCTTATTTCAATCAAGTCCATATCATGTTTTGTTATTCGGTTCATGACTTCTGGCCGGGTCCTTTTGTCCTCCTTTTTCAACCAAATGTCCTCCTTTTCGGCACAATTTGAAGAAATTGTCCTCCTTTGGAAAAATTGCATATGGTCACCCAACCTGTGAGGGAAGATTCCAATAAATTTGAATGTGCCAATTGTGGGGGAAATCACAAATCCAATTTCTGGGAATACTCTTCACGCAAAAAAGTTTTGAATTCCCGTGCATAATTGATGATGGGAAATTCCAATAGGACCCAGATTCACCGGGTGAACATATTTCAAACGCTCAAAATCCGCAGTCTTTTGCCGGTCGAGCAATTCATACCCACCACAATCAACGAACAAATTTTGCTCCTGTTCTCACCGGGTAACGAACAGTTCGTCGAATTCTAATTTTTCAAACATGCCTACCTAGTAGGGTAAGACGGTATAATGCGCCCCACCTGGGCAAAACGCCCCCTTTGATTTCTAGAAAACTATAACTAATTAAGGGTCAAAAACAGTTGGTACCTATAAGTATTTGTAAACCCATCATACTATGTAAATGTGGAAGCATTTTTGTATTACACAATGAAAATAATAGCAAATTACAAAAAGTTACAGTTTTGATGTAACTTTTCATGTTTGTTTGCTCAATATTCTGGAGCGACTCTGGCTAAGCATATGCGGTATTTTGAAAAATTTCGTTTTAGGGCATTCGAAACGAAATTTCGCGGAATTCCGCGGAATTTGAGTATGGCGAAATCTGTTTTTCTGATTTCGTTCCGTATCGTTAAATTTCAAAAATTTCGACTGCAAATCTTTGTTTTAACGAAATTAAACGGAATTTCGCGGAATTTCGAAATTAATTTTTAATAATTCCAATTTCCTTATTTTATGAATGATGAATAAAGCCATTAAAATTCTACTCAATATTTTATACATATAAATTCGTTTACTAAATCTCACTACGTAATACAATTCTGTATCTTCAACAGAAACGCATTTAGCTTTCAATTTGTTAATTTCAATAATGTTGTTCAGTGAAGTAAAATAATTTGTAGATCTCATCGTTTTGGTATGCTATATTTTTATTTAAATTAACTGATTAGTGTATGAAATATGTAATGTATTATGAGGCGCTTGTTCGATTTCTGCTCTTCAAGTTGTAGAAACTCTTCGATAAGCGAAATAATCCTCACTGGACTACTGAGTATTGTCCGTTTTCCGTTGTCTTTTGAAAGTATTCAGTTTAAAGAATCATTGTTTGAAAGCAATTAAATGGAGATGGTGACGTTTCAGAAGTTTTCCTGATTTAGTAGATTGTTAGATATTTGCAGATTTAAAAATGCTCCAGATTTGAGACATTCTCTGGTATCTCATTTATTTCGGATTCTGGAACTGATTCATATCTTTCCGATTGAGATCATTGTCATGACCTAAGCTTCTACCTTCAGATATTTTTGATTCCGTACATTATGGAAATCTATAATTTTCTCACATTTTCTAGATCCTTCAGATCCAGATTATTAAATTGTTTCAAAATCGTACCAATTTTCTGTCACAATCGTACAGGTACGGTGCGTTTACCGTAGGGCAGTTTGTTATTAGTTTGGACGTGCTGCTGCTTTTAACAATTAATATTTAGCAATAATCGAAAAGGTCTGCGTTCGAGTTGTTGGCATAAAATGATTGTACAAAAAGCGCGTAAATAGTCCAGCCAATCCAGAATTTCGAAGGGTCCTTTTGCTCCTAGGTTTGTAGTGGTAGTGGTTTGGTTTTGCGATTTGATATCAATTTGCTTGTTTAATTTAGAAAAACTCCATGTAGTCTGAATGACATTGAGTTATATCGGCGGCTGTATCGATAAATATCGATAACTCCTAAATATTTGCTTTGTTAGAATTGTTGCTAGGAGAGTTTTCTTCTTTTTTAATATTAATCAAATCGAGAGTTGGATATTTTCCTTCGTCCTCCTGCTTCCGATGGCGTTTCCGGCCCTCGACTAAATTGTTTCAGAGTTGGATTCTTTTGACCAAACTATGTGTATAAGAGCCTCGAGACCACCAACAGCCCCAATCCAGAATAGGATTTTCCTTTATCTGAATAGATCCGATGTTGATTTCATCCACCATCCAACCCACTTGATCGAAGAGGTCTAATAGTGATTCCAACCAACTCCGAACACCGATAAACCTACCTTATTTCATTGACCCAACTAGGTCCAGTGGCATCTAAAAACCATCCAAGGGCTTACTCCAGATGGCGATTCCGGCCTTCAACCAATCCACTTTAGTGTAACTTTTCTTCATGATTCGACTAGTTCCGATAGCGATTCTGGCAATCTCATTTCCGAACACAGATTACAGATGCTTGCAAAAACCATAAAGGAAGTATTCATTTAGTGCATCACGCAAAAATGATTGATTTCAAACTTCCTCCCCTCGACCCCTTTATCGCGATATCTGTCTAAATATCTAAATGGTTATCTTTTTAATGGGATGCTTCCGACTGTTATGCTCTATTTTGTATGACTATTGTCGTCTCTTTCAGTCTTATAAAGCAGCTGAAACGTTGTTACGTCTATTTTCCGACGTGTCGCTGTATATTTCATTACCTTCTTCAGGGATTTAGAGGCCATACTACAAAACGTAGCCTTATTATAAGATTCTAACCCGACTCTGTAAGATTCCTTACATTATTTGCGTAATAAAGTACAACAAAATTTCAAATAATTTAAGGGTATTTTATTCAATCCTTCTTTGTGGATTTCAGGTATCTGCTTCCAATACATCTCTGAATATTGAATGCTATTTGAAGTATGTTTAAACCATTAAACATTCTTTAGGTATTGATATTCAAATTGTTCTACAAATGTAAAATTTATTATTATTTATTTATTCAGACTAAGGCCGAAGTGGCCTGTGCGGTATATAAGAGTCTTCTCCATTCGGCTCGGTCCATGGCTACACGTCGCCAACCACGCAGTCTACGGAGGGTCCGCAAGTCATCTTCCACCTGATCGATCCACCTTGCCCGCTGCGCACCTCGCCTTCTTGTGCCCGTCGGATCGTTGTCGAGAACCATTTTCACCGGGTTACTGTCCGACATTCTGGCTACGTGCCCGGCCCATCGCAGTCGTCCGATTTTCGCGGTGTGAACGATGGATGGTTCTCCCAACAGCTGATGCAATTCGTGGTTCATTCGCCTCCTCCACGTACCGTCCGCCATCTGCACCCCACCATAGATGGTACGCAGCACTTTCCTTTCGAAAACTCCAAGTGCGCGTTGGTCCTCCACGAGCATCGTCCAGGTCTCGTGTCCGTAGAGGACTACCGGTCTAATTAGCGTTTTGTAGATTGTCAGTTTGGTACGGCGGCGAACTCTATTCGATCGGAGCGTCTTGCGGAGTCCAAAGTACGTACGATTTCCAGCCACTATGCGTCTCCGAATTTCTCTGCTGGTGTCATTTTCGGCAGTCACCAGTGAGCCCAAGTACACAAATTCTTCTACCACCTCGATTTCGTCACCACCGATGCAAACTCGCGGTGGGTGGCTCACATTGTCTTCCCTTGAACCTCTGCCTATCATGTACTTCGTCTTCGACGTGTTGATGACTAGTCCGATCCGCTTGGCTTCCCTCTTCAGTCTGATGTAGGCTTCCTCCATCTTCTCAAAGTTACGTGCCATAATATCTATATCGTCGGCGAAACCAAATAGCTGGACGGACTTATTGAAAATTGTACCACTCGTGTTAATCCCTGCTCTTCGTATTACCCTTCCAAAGCGATGTTGAATAGCAAACACGAAAGACCATCACCTTGCCGTAACCCTCTGCGGGTTTCGAAGGGACTCGAGAATGCCCTGAAACTCGAACTACGCACATCACCCGATCCATCGTCGCTTTGATCAATCGTGTCAGTTTATCCGGAAAACCGTGTTCGTGCATTAGCTGCCATAGCTGGTCCCGATCGATTGTATCATATGCGGCTTTGAAGTCGATGAATAGATGATGTGGGCACGTTGTATTCGCGGCATTTCTGCAGTACTTGGCGAATGGCGAACACCTGGTCCGTGGTGGAGCGTTCGCCCATAAAACCCGCCTGGTACTGCCCCACGAACTCCCTTGCAGTTGGTGCTAGTCGACGGCATAAAATTTGGGAGAGTACCTTGTAGGCGGCGTTCAGCAATGTGATTGCGCGGTAGTTGCTACAATCCAGCTTATCGCCCTTTTGTAGATGGGACACACGACACCTTCCATCCACTCCTGCGGCAAAACTTCCTCCTCCCAAATCTTGGTAATGACCCAGTGCAGCGCTCTAGCGAGTGCTACACCACCGTGTTTAAATAGCTCTCCTGGTATTTGGTCAACCCCAGGGCTTTGTTGTTCTTCAGCCGGCTAATCTCCTCCTGGATTTCCTGGAGATCCGGAGCCGGTAGAATTATGTCCTGCGCGCGTTCTCCCAGGTCCATCACCATACCGCCATCTTCGTCTGCCACATCGCCATTCAGGTGCTCTTCGTAGTGCTGCCGCCACCTTTGGATCACCTCACGCTCGTTCGTAAGAAGGTTCCCGTTTATGTCCTTACACATATCAGGCTGTGGCACGTGGCCCTTACGTGAACGGTTTAACTTCTCATAGAACTTTCGTGTGTTATTAGCGCGGTACAGTTGCTCCGTTTCTTCACGGGCTCGATCTTCCTGCTGGCGCTTTTTCCTCCGGAAAATCGAGTTTTGTCTGTTCCGCGCCTGTTTATATCGTGCCTCGTTCGCCCTCGTGCGGTGTTGCAGCAATCTCGCCCATGCTGCATTCTTCTCTTCCACTAACTGCTCACATTCGCCGTCATACCAGTCGTTTCTCTGATCCGGGGGCACCGTGCCTAGTGCAGCGGTTGCGGTGCTACCAATGGCGGATCGAATATCTCTCCAGCCATCTTCAAGAGATGCTGCGCCTAGCTGCTCTTCCGTTGGAAGTGCCACTTCCAGCTGCTGCGCGTATTCTTGGGCTAGTCTACCGTCTTGTAGCCGCCCAATGTTAAGCCGCGGCGTCCGACTTCGACGCGTGTTATACACCGTCGAGAGTTTTGAGCGCAGGCATACTGCAACGAGGTAGTGGTCGGATTCAATATTCGCACTGCGGTAAGTGCGGACATTCGTGATGTCGGAGAAGAATATACCGTCGATTAGAACGTGATCGATTTGGTTTTCCGTTTCTTGGTTGGGTGATCTCCATGTGGCCTTGTGGATATTTTTGCGGGGAAAGAAGGTGCTTCGGACTACCATTCCGCGGGAGGCTGCGAAGTTTATGCATCGTTGGCCGTTGTCATTCGATACGGTGTGCAGACTATCCGGTCCGATGACCGGTCTATACATTTCTCCCTTCCTACCTGTGCGTTCATGTCACCGATGACGATTTTAACGTCCCGCAGTGGGCATCCATCGTATGTCTGCTCCAGCTGTGCGTAGAACGCTTCTTTCTCGTCGTCGGGTCTCCCTTCGTGTGGGCAGTGCACGTTGATGATGCTATAGTTGAAGAAACGGCCTTTAATCCTCAGCTTGCACATCCTTGCGTTGATTGGCTGCCACCCAATCACACGTTGGCGCATCTTACCCAGCACTATGAAGCCGGTTCCCAGCTCGTTGGTGGTGCCACAGCTTTGGTAGAAGGTAGCCGCTCGATGCCCGCTTTTCCACACTTTCTGTCCTGTCCAGCAAATCTCCTGCAGCGCCACGACGTCGAAGTTGCGGGGATGTAATTCATCGTAGATCATCCTGTCGCAACCTGCGAAACCTAGCGACTTGCAATTCCATATTCCAAGCTTCCAATCGTGATCCTGTATTCGTCGCCTAGGTCTTTGCCGATTATATCGAGTCGCATTATCTCTTATATTGTTCGTAATGATTGGTTTTCTAGGCGGCTTATTGGGCCTGCGCAAACCTCCTGTCTCGTCGGAGGGCCGTCGTGTCAGGGCTGTTTAGCGTCCCACCTAACACCAGGACTTGGGCTTGTGCGCTTTGAGCGGCACACGGTCGCTTTGGTGGGGCCTACTTGCGGATACATGCAGCTTTTTATAGAGGTTTAACAGGGCCCACTGTCAAATCCCACCACATCCTAGGCAAGCCCCACAACTCGCAGGTGGCCTGGGGAGGGATCGTCAAGCCCTTGGACATAGTCCCTGCTGCCCCGATGTAAAATTTACGTATTTGATTTCTCTTAGTAGAAGAGGGGCGCCCAATAAACAATTCGCCAAGGGCGCTGGAAGTCCACGCTACGACTCTGTCTAGCTTTCATTTTATTGCTAAAATCAGCAAATAACCGTATTTTTCACGGAAATTTGTTCTTTATTTTGCTGAGCTGCAGAAATAACGGCTTTACAGATTCATCATGGAATTCGGAACGTTTCCGGGGCACCAGGAAATGCGAGGCAAGTAAACTGTTCCACATAATCCGGGACGTTTAGCCACTGTAAGCTAATGCCTATATGCAGATAGCTTGAAAGTGTTGCTAGAGTCAGCGCATCCCACGCGCCAAAGAATTTGTGAAAAAGTCATGGAACAAAAAAAGGTTTTCATCTAGCAGTCACGATTTTCGTTTATCTTCCAAGGCTAACTCCATAAAAAAAAGTGATGGATGAAAAATGCCCCTCATCATAAAAAACTCACAACGTAAAAAAAATTACTTCAAATTTAAAATTTAATATTTCCAACAGACCTTAGTAAAAAACTTGAAAAAGTCGAGTTTTGTATTGCAATCAACTGCTTAGATCTGTTGAAAAGACCATTTTGGAAAATTTTACAGATTCAATAAATCTTCATGAATTTGGTCGAAAATTTACCTGGAGACTTTATTTAAAATGTTAATTGAAATGGAGGGGTGGCACTTTGAATCTGTAATACTTTTCAAAATGATGAACAGATATAATCAATATGAAATCTGTTGGAAATATTGAGCGATATTAAGCGATGAATATTCTCACGTTGTTTATGGTGAGGGGCATACTTTTGAAAATGGTGAATAGATCCAAAGTGATCTGTTACTTACCTATGTCCTTTTGTAAAATTAAGCCAGTCCTATGGCATTTGGGTAACAATTATGTAGAATGAAATCAGTAGTGATTCAGTTTCATTTCAAATGTTCGATCACTATTCTAGTTTGCATCTGGAACAAAATAGAACGAACACACACGTGAACACACGTTTTAAAAATATTCAATTTAATGAAATCATTTTGTTGCTGCCAAGAAAGGTGCCGTAATTGCAAAGTGGATTGATCCGTGGATAAAATGACGCATTCATACACCAAAACGAATAATTTTCCGAATTTTTTAATGTTGTCGCCAGGCTTGTTAAATGTCATCTGCATGTCATTTGACTAATTTGTTCATAACTTTCTTCGGAAGCCAAATTTACTTCAAAATTTTAGATGCACGCATAACGCTTGAGTAGTGCTATATTTTTGTCCAAAGGTATATTACTCTAAATATAACATCTGAGGCTAGAGAGTGAAATCTCTCCAAAATGTCACGTGTCATTTGACATAATGTCATTTGAATGATATTTTGCCTCCCACGCCCCATATTACATATTTACAGCAATTTCTTCACCTGTCATAAGACGAGTTTATACAATCCCATTGAATTCCACCACTTAGTTGTATCTTGACAGATACGTATTTCGACCTCAACAGTAAGGCCGTCTTCAGTGTCTCGTACTTGACTCGACGTACATTGTACTGGCGACGTACATTCATGGCTTCAAATTGATCAAATCATCCTTCCACGTTCACCAGATAAGAACGGTCGTTCATCTTATTGGTAACCGTACCTGCAGTCCAGTGTTTGGTCGATTCGGGATGTAACTGTACGTAGACCGGTGATCCTGTTTCCAGCACCGGTAAATTTCTTGTTGCTTTGTCGTATTGATATTTGGCCTTTCGCCGCGTCTCTTCGATACTGTTGGGAACATTTTGAACAGGCTTCGGCGAAAGATGTTGGCAGCCCACAGCGTGTACTGCGCGAGCATAAGCGGGCTGCATGGCTGGATCTGATTTTATTTGGTATGTTACGCCAGTGTAATAGAGCATACCAAAAATCAACGGTCGATTCTTCCGACTTCTTCAACAATCTTTTCGCAATTTTGACTGCTGCCTCGGATTTTCCATTAGCTTGCTGGTGATGAGGGGCTGACGTGGAATGCTGAAACTCCCATTCAACCGCAAACTGTCTCCATTCCTTGTTCACAAAATTGGTTCCATTACCTGTGACTCGACTTAAGTCGAGTCAAGTACGAGACACTGAAGACGGCCTTACTGTTGAGGTCGAAATACGTATTTGTCAAGATACAATTAAGTGGTGGAATTCAATGGGATTGTATAAACTCGTCTTATGACAGGTGAAAACATTCCACTAAAAAGCTCAAAATAATTTGCTTATAGCAATTTCTTGTTAGACAAAGTTGTAGCTACATTTAAGCGCTATAAGTTCGCCATACTTGATAGTTGATAGCTAACTACTGAAAAAAGTTCTGGAAAAATTATGAAAAAGAATGCAAATGACGTTTTACAACACTGGTTGTCGCATCAACATTTTATTTTAGAGAAAAAAATCTACGACCTTGACTCAAAAAATATTAAACAAAATTATTTTCTCCGCGGATTTTTTTTATTCGTTTTTTTGCATTATTCATATAATGCTAAAAAAGCTATTTAATAAAAATTTCGCGGAAAAAAATTAAATTTCGTTTCGTTTCGTAAAATTTCGAATTAAATGGACCCGGATTTCGTTTCGTTTCGAAGTTTCGGAAGAAAATTTGAATTTCGTTTCGCTTCGTTCCGATTAAACAGTTGCATTTCTAATTTCGTTTCGTTTCGTTTCGTCTGGAAAAAATGTGTTATCGCTTACCCTTAACTCTGGCATACTGTCCGCAAAACTTGCACTGGAACACTCAGTTGGGCAACAAAATTACTTTTCTCAGTGGTTAATATGATATACAATTGCTTACATCTTAAAAAATGTTACGATTTTCAAAAACATGTTTCACTGTGATATGGAAATGCTAATATCATCTTCCAAACTTGGACGTACATGTTCATGATAGCATTAGAGGCGAAAGTATAGAATTGATAGTTCCATTAGGATACGGCAGGCATGGTCACTGGCCAAAACGCCCCAGTGTAGGCAGGACGATATGCCCTTACCAACTGGATACAAGCGCAGCGAGCCTGCAGCAGTTGCTTCCAAATTGTATGGAAAATATTGAAATGTAATTCACACCTGCTTGAATGGACCTTTGTTGTTTTTTTAATGTCAAGCGCATAAGGATTTGTAGCCTTTTTTATTATGGGATTGATAAAATACTAATGAAGGGCAATTAAACGTCTTTGGTTAAGGTGGGGCGTATTGCCCAGGCACTTTTTGATATCCATTTTTTCATGATTTTTCAAAAAAGCTTTATTTCGCGTTATCTGTAGTATTTTTATATGAATACTCATGGCTAATGCATTTGCGACTTCCTGGACTACCAAATAACACAAACTTTGCATAAATTGCGTTGAAAAGTAAAAAATTATCAAGGAGTTGCCTTAGGGGGGCATATTATATCGTCTTACCCTACCTATGCAAGCATCGCAGCAAGCAGGCAAAATATCATTTCGGAAAATCTACCGACGATGAATGATTTTCATACCCATTCTTCAACGGAAAATAACGTTCGTTTTGACGACTCAGGTAGCATGTCTGCTTCCGACTTTGATTTTCTAAATGAACAATTGCATCACATGATTGATGCAATGTTCAAAGCAAATACCAAAACTGATGCTGTTCAGGTTGTTATCAAATTTACTCAAAAAATTGCTATTGGACTTCGTTTTAATGGATCCAAATAATTCTTTGAAAATTTTAAATTGGAATGCCCGCTCTTTAAAGGGCAAGGAAGCTGAATTATTCAACTTCCTATCAGTCCAGATTGTGCACATTGCCATTATAACTGAAACATATTCAAAACCTGGTATTTTCATCAAAACAGATCCAATATTATTATTTATTTATTCAGACTAAGGCCGAAGTGGCCTGTGCGGTATATAAGAGTCTTCTCCATTCGGTTCGGTCCACGGCTACACGTCGCCAACCACGCAGTCTACGGAGGATCCGCAAGTCATCTTCAACCTGATTGATCCACCTTGCCCGCTGCGTACCTCGCCTTCATGTGAACGTCGGATCGTTGTCGAGAATCATTTTCACCGGGTTACTGTCCGACATTCTGGCTACGTGCTCGGCCCACCGCAGTCGTCCGATTTTCGCGGTGTAAACGATGGATGGTTCTCCCAGCAGCTCATGCAACTCGTGGTTCATTCGCCTCCTCCACGTACCGTCCGCCATCTGCACCCCTCCATAGATGGTACGCAGCACTTTCCTTTCGAAAACTTCAAGTGCGCATTGGTCCTCCACGAACATCGTCCAGGTCTCGTGCCCGTAGAGGACTACCGGTCTAATGAGCGTTTTGTAGATTGTCAGTTTGATACGGCGTCGAACTCTATTCGATCGGAGCGTCTTGCGGATTCCAAAGTACGTACGATTTCCAGCCACTATGCGTCTCCGAATTTCTCTGCTGGTATCATTTTCGACAGTCACCAGTGAGCCCAAGTACACAAATTCTTCTACCACCTCGATTTCGTCACCACCGATGCAAACTCGCGGTGGGTGGCTCACATTGTCTTGTCTTGAACCTCTTCGTATCATGTACTTCGTCTTCGACGTGTTGATGACTAGTCCGATCCGCTTAGCTTCCCACTTCAGTCTGATGTAGGCTTCTCCCATCTTCTTAAAGTAACGTGCCATAATATCTATGTCGTCGGCGAAGCTAAATAGCTGGACGGACATATTAAAAATTGTACCACTCGTGTTAATCCGAAACCTCTTCCAAAGCAATATTGAATAGCAAACACGAAAGACCATCACAGCTCGCAGATGGCCTGGGGAGGGATAGTCAAGCCCTTGGACATAGTCCTTGCTGCCTGCAAAGAGATCGAAATGACAATATTTACCGAAATGATCGTCTTGACAGCTGTGTGGCCAATTGGTAACTCATGCTGACTTTGACTCTGATCACCTTCCTGTGGCATTTGAAATCTCACAAGAACCCATTAACAATCCAATCAGCTCTACTTTTAATTATCATAGAGCTGATTTGGATTTATATATTATTCCTTTCGATACCAAAAGTGATATTGATAATGCTCTGATAATGTATCTTTGACAAATTTAATTGTCGAAGCCAGAGGCATTGCAATCCCTAAATGTGAAATTAAATTCAACTCCATTATTATTGACGACGATCTTCAGCTACTGATCTGTCCTAAAAATGTGAGGCGAAGGCAATAACAAAAAACTCATGATCCCGCGTTGAAAGTTATTTGGCAAGATTTGCAAAAGTAAATTATAAAACGTTTCGCCATTCTGAGAAATACCAACTTTGAGAATAATGTCTCGAAGTTGTAACCCAGTTCAAAACCTTTTTGGAAATTAACGAAAATTCTTAAAAAACCTCAAAAGCCAATCCCAGCGCTTAAAGAGGTTACAAATGTTTTCAAAACGCCAAAGTTGTTCCAATTTTGAAGCCGGACAAGAATCCAGCTGAGGCTTCTAGTTATCGCCCAATCAGTTTGCTTTCTTCAGCAAGCAAACTGTTTGGAAAGATTATTTTAAATAGAATGATGGTTCATATTAATGACAATTCGGCATCAACATTTCAAAAGGGCAAAACTGCTTTTGTAAACAAGAGCTTCTCACGTCTCTGGTGGGCTAATCTGTGCACACCCATGCAATCCACCACCATTAAATGAAAGGAGAGGATTCTATGCTTCCATTAGTGGTATTGGATTGCGTGGGTGGGCTCAAATTAACCCACCAGCGACGTGAGAAGCTTTTGTGTACAAAAGCAATTACGCCCTTTTGAAATGTTGATGCCGAATTCTATTTTTGCTGACCACTCATTAGTTATTAAGAGTTACGATTTGAATACGACTCAACAAATCTGAAGGATATTCGTCTAGAGTTGCTCTTTTGATATAGTGTGTTTGGCATGAAGGTTTGATGGTAAACTTGATGAATTTTCCTCTATACATTATTAAACTGGTCCAAAATTTTTTATCAGATCACTCACTGCAGGTAAACTATCAGAATTAGAAATCTGATAGAGCTGGTGTTCCCCAAAGCAGCACACTGGAGCCCATATTGTATAACATTTTTACTTCTGACTTACCTGTTTTACCACCTCAGCTTATAATTTTCCTACATGAGCCGAGAGCTTCTTATTTGAAACCTTCTAGCAGACATATTACTCAATACTCAATGAAGCTTTTTTATTGTCAGTGAATGAAATTCCCCAGGGGTCAGCACAGGAAAAACTAAGCTATGTTATTGAAATCTACAAACAACTTCGCGTTAAGTTCACTAAGAATGTTACTATTAAAGCTAAAATTAAAGCAGGATGTCCATGGATGACTCTACATTTATAGAAGTAGATACGAATAAAAGAAAATTGCCTCAAAATTGTGTGTAGGCGTTCATTAGACAGTACTGCACGTGCGATGTTCGAACACGTTTCCAGTCAAGTACAGAAGGAGTAGGACATTTCTAAACGTAATTATTATATTGCACTATTCCATGGCAACCAAACATCAACGTGGAAAAATCTCAACAATATCATCGAAAGAAGAAACAATCCCTCGGAAGAAGTGACCTTGAAGATCGGGGACCTGATAACATCCGACGGAGCAGCAGTAGCCAGTCACTTCAACCGGTTTTTTATATCTATCGGACCCCAGCTAGCCACTGGTATAAGGAGCAACAAGGAAGTCAATAAGTTCAACACACTCAATCGTTTACCGAACTCTATCTTTGTCACTCCAACCACTGAGCAAGAAATAACTCTCAAAATCAATGCCCTCGCAATCAACAAAAGCCCCGGCCCCGACGGAGTCGCTGCAACATTTGTAAAGAATCATCATCAATTATTTTCTGTATTACTCCGTGACACTTTTAAAGAATGTCTGATAAATGGTAGTTATCCGGATTGCCTAAAGACAGCTAAAGTCACCCCAATATTTAAGTCTGGCGACAAGACGGATGTTAATAATTATCGTCCAATATCGGTTCTCTCGGTGCTCGGTAAAGTTTTAGAGAAAGTTCTTGTGGATAGGCTCACAGGGTTCTTCCGTGAACAGAAAATTCTGTATCGGAACCAGTATGAGTTTCGATCCGGCTCGAGTACTTTGACAGCAGCCAATGACTTAGTAGATGACATCTATCGTAAGATCGTCGGTGTGCTTTTTCTGGATCTTAAAAAGTCGTTTCGACACAATTGATCACGAAATACTTCTTCGGAAGCTGGATTATTATGGCGTAGGAGCAACTTGTAATGAATTAATTCGAAGTTATTTAACCAATAGAAAACAATACGTCTGCTCTCACGGTGCGAATAGCTGCTCATCGCCTATAAATGTAGGTGTTCCTCAAGGAAGCAACCTAGGTCCTTTGTTGTTCTTGATCTACATAAATGATCTTCCAAATCTCCGGTTACATGACAAGCCACGTCTTTTCACAGACGATACATCCATTTCGTAAACAGCTTCGAGCTCTACTGACATAATTTATCACATGAAAGAGGATATGTGCCTACTCCATAACTGTTTTGAAGAAAACCTCTTATTTATCATTAAACCTATCTAAGACGAAGTACATGATATTCCACACACCTCGGATGAAAGTCTCACCACACACTGACCTTGTTTTCAACTCAACAACAATAGATAAAGTTGACAACTTTAAATACCTTGGACTTATTTTTGATTCTCATCTCAACTGGAATCATCATATAAGCAGACTTTAAAAGGAGATTAGTTGCATTTGTGGAATGATTTGGAAGCTTTCTAAAATGCTACCGTTAAAGGAGCTTCTTAAATTGTATCATTCTTTCGAGCACTCCAGGCTTAACTACATGGTGTCAATTTGGGATGCTGCTTAGACCTGTGCGCCGGTCATATAATCGGCGGCGGCGGCGGCGTCACGGCGGCGCGCCGTTGGCTTTTATCGGCGGCGGCGTGAACCGGCGTGGATGAAAAAATCAATGGCACTTTTCGTATCCCTTGAGAAGTATTGAGAATTAGACTTTGGTGTCAAAGGACTAATTTGTTAATATTTCTTTCCAAAAGTTTTCCCAATTCAGGATTCCCAATTCAGGAACTCCAGTCGATTTACTTCTCAATATATCTAAATTTCAGAAAAAATCCAACTACTATTCTTTGAGTTACATATACAATTGGGCAATGTTTGAGCGGCTGCGTATCTAGTATATTTAGAGAATTTGCAGTGCTACTTCGTTCATCTGCTGTGACCCTTAGATCCTGGAAGGGCATTCACGATGGAGTCCACTTATGACAACCACAATGGATAGTTTACTCCCCAACTCGCGTTTTTGTATGCACAAATCTCAATAGATGATCAACATAACTAAAATGAGCACTGGCTGAATAAGACTTGGGCACGATGACCAACCAAATTGAATATTTTCCTTAAAAGTTGGTAAAATATGCCAAAAAGTTCTTCGTTGAGTTCCTGAAGGGATTTCCGGAGGAAACTACAATTTTTTGTCTAAGTATCATTAGAAATTCCTTTGTAAAACCCTATAAAAAATTCTGCGGAAACTCCATGAAGGCATTTTTTCAAAAACCATTAAGGTTCTCGTTGGGAAATTCCTTTAGTAAAACCACAGGTAAAACCGTAGATCAGCGGTTCTCAACCTGGGGTACATGTGTCCCTGGGGGTACCTTCACTGGTCCTAGGGAGTACCTCGGGCAAAAATGCATAATGGCGGACGTATTTCAATTCCAATCGGAGCTTATTGAAAAAGTTTTGATAATTGTGTATATTTTATTTCAAAACTTTGTCTTGTACATAATATGCATGGCGATCAGTAAATCAAAGCCAATTGAACCCTGCCCTCCTAAACCAGAACAGCGTGTGAAGGGTTGCTGAACGAAAAAAAAAACAATCGGACAAAAAGCAAATTAAAAAAATATTTATTGCAATCTGCCTTATCTAAACAAAATGTTGACAAGTATGTTAGAAACATGGTTTTGAACTAGAATCTAGAATCTAAAGGTTAGGAAGTTTCCGTTTGAGAGGCATGAAGGCTTTTTTTTGACAGAAAAGCTCGGTTGCTTTGTGGCAAGAGAATAAGAAGCATTCTTCTACGCTTATCGGAAGCCTTCTTCAAAGCAGCTCGAATGCCTCCTTTCAAGATGTTCAGAAGCCTTCCCAGTCAACACAAGATTGTATATAATGCCGAATAAGATGCTAAAAAGGAGGCGATATAGGTACTTCCCCATACAACATGTACTTATATCGTCTCCACTCTAGCATCTTATGCTGCATCATATATGATTTTGTGTTGACTGGGTTCTTTCAAAAGGTTCGGAAGCCTCCTCTCAAGAGGCCTTTGTCTTCTTCCAAGAGACCCGGATGCCTCGTTTTAAGAGATTCGGAAGCATTCTTTCAAAAATCTGTGAAGGATCCTTTCAAGAGGGTCGGAAGCCTTTTTTCAAAAAACTTGGAAGTCTTCATTCAAGAGGCTCGGAAGGTTCTTTTCAAAAGGCTCGGAAGACTCCATTGAAGATGCTCGGAAGCCTTCTTTCAAGAGGCATGGAAGCCTCCTCTCAAGAAGCTCGAAAACCTTCTTTCAAAAGGCTCGAAAGCCTCCCTTCAAGAGGCCTGGAAGCCTCGTTTTAAGCAATCCGGATGCCTACTTTCAAGAGTTTCGGATACCTCCCTTCAAGAGGCTCGGAACTCTTCTTCCAAGTGGGTTGGAAGCATACTTTCAAGAGGTTCAGAAGCATCCTTTAAAAATGCATAGGAAGCCTCCTTTTAAGTAGCTCAAAAGCCACCATTCAAGATGCTCGAAAGTCTCTTTACAAGGGGCTCAGAAGCCTCTTATCAAGAGGTGCGGAAGCATACTTTCAGAAGCTCCTTTCAAGAGGCTCGAAAGCCTCCTTTTAAGAGGGCTAGAAGCCTTCTTTCAAAAAGCTCAGAAGGCTCTTTTTAAGAGGCTCGAAAGCCTATTTTAAGAGAATCGGAAGCCTCCCTTCAAGAGGCTCGGAATTCTTCTTTCAAGAAGCTTAGAAGCATACTTTCAAGAGGCTCAGAAGCGTCCTTTCAAGATGCAAAAGAAGCCTGCTTTTAAGAAGGTCACAAGCCTTCTTTCAAAAAACTCGGAAGGCTCTTTTTAAGATGCTCGAAAGCCTACCTTCAAGAAGCTCGTAATTCTTCTTTCAAGAGGCTTGGAAGCATACTTTGAGGAGGCTCAGAAGCGTCCTTTCAAGATGCAAAAGAATCATATTTTTAAGCGGCTAGAAAACGTGTCTAAAAGAGGCTTAGAAGCCTATTATCAAGAGCTGCGGAAGCCTACTTTCAAGAGATTAAGAAGCTTCTTTTTGTAGGCTATCAAGCCTCCCTTCAAAAGGCTCGGAATTATTCTTTCAAGAGGCTTGGAAGCCTACTTTCAAGAGGGGGTACCTCAATTAATGCAAAAGTTTGAAGGGGTACCTCTCAACAAAAAGGTTGAGAACCGCTGCCGTAGAATATTATTTCAGGATTTCATTCGAAAATTAGTTTCCGAAAGAGTATAAATAGTTCCCGAAAGAATTCCTAAAACAATTTCCGAAGAAATTGCTGGAAAAAATCTTCGAAGGGGTTCAGAAAGCACTCAGTGTTTATAAAGACATTTCTTGCAAAATTTTTGAAGGAATTTTCGAAAGAACTTAGTGTAAGATTCACTATTGATCCCACGACTCATTTCCCACAAATCACACCAAGAAAATACAAAACCTTGCTTAATGTAGACTCGTTTATTCGTCATAAGGAACAAAGGTTTGGGCACGCAGGCCTTGCTTATTATATGTATAGGTTTTTTATAATTTTGCCCGGAAGCACGGATTTCAAAAATAGTTTACATTAGGGAACCGAAGGAATTCCTGCAGAAAAATCAGAAAGAATCTTTTCAGAAAATTTCGGAAAAAATGTTCTAGGGAATTTTTAGAAGAATTTCCGAATGGTTCCTAAAAGCAATTTCCGAAGAAATTTCTTTGAATTAGGAATTTCTGAAGTGATTCCCGAAAAAAAGCAAAAGAAATTGAGAATGTTGTGACGGAATTATTGAGGGAAATGTCCAAGAACTTATTTCTAAAGTTACCAAAGAATTTTCAAAGGATTACCGTCGTGCGGGGCTTCTTTTGAAAAATCAGGGGCTACTTTGGACATTTTAAAACAAGAATTATAAAGAAAATTACTATAAAATTGTCATTATCACCAATCGGGTGTCTTGTTGATAGTTGGACGGCAACTTTCTGTTACAAATTTGTTTTTTTTTCCGTTTAGTTTTTTCAAAAAATTAAAAATCCAAAGTAGCCCCCGGAATCAAAAGAAGCCCCGCACGACGGTATCCGTAGAAATTCCCAAGGAATTGTTTAAGGAATTGTTGAAAGTATTCCTATGGGAATTTCAGGAAAAGTTGTCAAAGAACTTGCTAAGGAACCCCTAGAGGAATTTCTATAAAATTTCCAACGTCTTTTATTCTAAAAAAATCCGAAGGAATTCCTAAAATAATCCTCCGTATTAATTTCCAAAGAAATTCCTAAGCAAACTTTCAATGACTAAACATATTTCCGAAGAAATCTGTAAATGAATTCCTGGAGGAATTTTAAAGGAATTCTAAAATATTTTCCGTCGATATTTCAAAAGGAATTTGCGAATGATTTTCGGAAGGTATATCCAAAAGAATTCCTAAAGGATTTTATGAAGCAATTCCTAAAGCAATTTCCTAAGAAATTTTCAAAGGAATTTCTAAAAGAACGAACCTTAACGAATTTCCTAAGGTTTTCTTGAACAAAGGAATACGTGGAGGAAATTCTGACGTAATCCCGAAGTAAATTTTAAGATATATCCGAAAGAATTTCCGAAGAATTTTCTGGAATTCGTTTACGGAGGAGTTTTTGTAGAACTTTTTGAGGCAATTTCCTTAGGAATTCCTGGACGAATCTTCAAAGGAATCTCTGGAGGAAATTGCGAATAAATTACTGAGAAAAATTCCAAAGGAATTCTTGGAGAAACCTAGGAATTACATCAGAAAAACCAGTAGGCATTTTCTCTGAAATTCTATTAGGATTTTCTCCGTAATTTCCTTTGAGAATTCCTTCGGAAATTCCATCATGAAATCCTTCAAAAATACCTTTATCGATTCCTCTGGAAATTCCTTTAGGAATTCTTTAGGGAAGTATTTTATCTTCAAAAATTTTTTTAGAAGTTCCTTTAGGAATTATTTTCGAAAATCCATTCAGGTTCTCTTTTGGGAATCCCTTGAAAAGTTTATTTGGAAATTGCTGCACTAAACCCAATACAAATTTCTTTAAAAACGCCTCCAAAAACTTATTTGTGAATTCCTCCAGAATTTTATTTCTTAATTAAGAAAAAAAAAATACCCCCGGAATTCATTCGGATATTGCTCTAGAGACTTCTTTAAAAGATTATTCGTAAAACTTCCAAGATTTCTTTCGGAGATTCCTCCAGGTTTTTTTCTATCAAATTTATTGAAAATGAAATTGTTTGCAACGTTGTTACTAATTGAATTTTCGAAAAAAAAATCCAAAAATAAACAACAACAAACAAAGACTTTAGGCAAGATTAAGGCATTTTTGAAGAAATTCCTGCAGTAAGTACCGGAAGAATTACCGAAGATTTTTTAAAGGAGTTGCTGGAAGAAGTTCTGAAGAAATTCCTTAGGCAAAATTTGAATTAATTCCTTATGAATATCTAGAAAAACTTTTTCCAGCGATTCATGAAATAAATGCCGAAACAATTTCAAAAGGAAAAATTTTCGAAGAAATTCTCAACAAAATTCCGAAGAAATTCTTAAAAGAACGAATGGAATATTTTAAGGAATTCCTTAAGGAATTTTCACAGGAATTGCTAAGGAAACATCCAAAGGAATTCCTCAAGGAGTTTCCGAAGGAGATTGTAGGAATTCATGGAAAAAAATCCGAAAGCATTCCTTAAGAAATTTCCAAAAGAAATTCGTAAAGGATTTTCTGAAGAAATCCGTAATGAAAATTCTTGAGGAATTTTCGGAGAAATTTTGTATGGAATCTCCGAAGGAATACCCAAAAAATAGGAAGAATTCCTAAAATAATCTTCTAAGGCTTTTCAAAAGGAACTTTTTGGAGGAATATCTGAAGGAATTATCAAATAAATTTCTTGATTTATTTCCGAACTAATTTCTGGAGTATTTTTCGAAGGAATTCATAAATGAATGTTTGAACGATACTTCTTCGAATATTCTCCGAAATTCAAGGAATTTCACAATAAGGCTTTTATAATACAGAATTAAATAATTTCAAGACAATAAAATTAAATTTAATAAACGAAAATTTACGTTATGTTTGAAAATACCTGACGTTTTAACTAAATAATTTGATTAAACACTATTCAGCGAGGCGACAACACCCCAGTTCTGGGTTACGTCTGGGTAGCGTTTTTAACTGATGCTCGTAATATTTGCTCAGCAATATTTGCTTTGCTGATGCTCAGCAAGTGGTTTTGTCAGTTATGTTCAGAAATAGATTTCAAAATATGAATTACTTACTCGGGAGTCGGAACAAAAAAATCGGTAAAGCATTAACAGTTGGGATTTAATTATTTTGCTAAATCAGTTTGCTTTATAAACCAACTATCCTAATAGCACAAATCTTAAAACAAAGAAAAATGATTAAATAAGTTGATTTAAATAAATCAAAAAAATGTCAAAATAACTAATGTGCAACTTAAATTTCTTAACTGCAAAAATTTTCCTGCACCAATGCCAGATCCTTCAATAATGGGGACGCTTTGGGCATGTATCCATGCTCCACAACAAACCCATTTTGCGAGTCACCTACAAGTTTAGGTGCCCGACTAAATGAGGCCTTGGCTTAACGCATTCCAAAGATCAGTTTAACAATTTATGTATTATTATACTAGATAAATCCTCATTCAAACTCTCAAACTAATCAACCAACAGGTTAATTAACCAAGACAATGTATGTCACTACACTTGACCTAGGGATACCATAGCTTGAGGTAGATTTGAAATTGAATTTTGACTTCCATAAGACTAGTTTAGTACTATTCCAATTAACTCTACCACGCTGTATTTCTTCACAGATACGTATTTCGATCTCAATTATTAGGCCGAGACACTGAATCTCGTGCTTGGCTCGACTCGACTTAAGTTTATTGATTTTTTTATTACGATTAATCACCGGCGTGGCCAAATTATGATCGGCGGCGCGCCGACCCAAAATCGTCGGCGTCGGCGGCGCGAGTAAAACCACCGGCGGCGGCGGCGTGGCGCGGCGGCGCACAGGTCTAAATTGCTGCTAGCCAAGCAAGTTTACGGAAATTGCAAGTAGTGCAAAATCTATGCCTAAAAACTGTATATCAAAAGCCACGACTCCACTCAACTGCTGATCTCTATAAAGATTCAGCTCTTTCTGTTATGCTGATAAAAGCTTTGAGAGAACTTCAGTGCCTTATTCAAGTTCAATACTTTCTGCATAACTCGCATGTACACCACAACGTAGGCCTTGAGCGAAATAATCATCGATATCCCACTAGAAACCAAATGGCACTGAGTCTGCAACGTCCAAACACTGAGACAGGGAAAAAGCGATTTGTGTATTATGACAATCAAATGTTCAACGATCTTTCTGCAGAATTTAAAACAAAAACAAATGCCATAGCTTTTAAAAAGAAACTTCAAAAACAAGTTAAGGAAAACATCGGAAGGTTCATTAGTTGACGGAATTATAAAATGTTTATCGAATAGTTACTAGAGGAATCATATTAAATAGACCAGGACAAGATCGCATCGTATAGTCATCGTCTGATCACTGAGTCAACCGAGACGCACGTACCAAGGCACTATGAGAGTCCTTGCTCCCTCTGACCCAAATTGAATCAAGCTTTCCGTATCATTCCCTGCATTGCGACGTTCTACCAGCAGCCATCATCGCCGTCTCGGTTCTTTGGGCGGAGAAAGGGCAAGAGCTCTAAAACCGCCAACTCAGCCATGTTGTATGCTGTGCCAATATGGACTAGTTGCTGCAATTCCAGTAAGAAGGCACTTCAGAGGATTTAGAATAAAATTTTGAAAATGATTCTGAAGTTGCCTTCGTGGTATAGTACCAATGAACTTCATAGAATTTTGTTATATTGAGACATTGCAACAAATGTCCAACAAAATATTTTCAAATTTTAGACAAAAATCGTTTATTGCAACGATTAGCTCCTTGAACCATTTGTATTAATTAATTTTGTTTAAGTTGAAAACATCGTAATTACATGGTTCAATTCAACCAGAGGGAAAATCCCAACTGCCAGAGGCAATTGAAATGTATTAATAAAAACTAAAAATGCAACATAGCAAATAACGATGATAGTGTTAAGAAAACACGGAACACATAGTCTAAGAGATAAATGCATGTATTAAATAATTAGCAAATAAAATCAGTTTAAAAAAAAAATCACGGGATATATAATAATCATTTTGATGATTATTTAAGCCGCTGGTTGGGAGCACATTTTAAGTTATCCGTTTGGAATTAACAAAATTATTTATTCAGGAAATCTTCAAATTAATTTCAAAACTGTAACCCGGGAACACCTCAGTAATTATTTTATGACCCTTCTAATAACTCATCTGGAAATTCCAACAAGTCTTGTCTATCATGATTATCTTGTTATAATCTGAGATGATGTGTTACATAAATGTATAAAACGTGATATCTACCCGGAAACAAAAACAATGTTCACCATTTCATATCGCTTGTTTATTTGTGTTCATAGAACTAACATTGCTCATTTTCAATAATCACTACTGTCAATAGTTTTCAACTCGCTTCGCGTAAAATAAGTCCTCTACATATGTATAATAATTCCGATAAAACGGTTCGTCCGAATGTACAAGTTAAAATATCTGAGCTCGACTCGTGCGAAATCATCCCTGCGGTCCTCCAAAATATATGTGCTTTTTGTATTCGTAGACATTTGACACAGAAGTTTGACACGAACATCTTCCGTCAAGACACCATCGAGTCCAGTGCGTTTGCTTTTTGATATGGATCTAACAAGGTCATAACTTTCCAATAACGCTGCAGGGTGGGGACGTTTCGGTTGGTCTTCTATCAAATTTAACAAAGGACATTTTGACAAGACACTCATCGACACCTATGGCTGATTCGATTTACAACTTGCGAGAATTGTACAATTACTCTACTTAGTAGAGGGAAAAGGCAATCGTATCTATTCAAATGTGGTGTGGCTCGTCGTACGATGGATTGGTCCTTGCTGGTTATTTTTTCACAATTGGTGCATGATTCTTGGTGAGTCTTAACGTACAATATTTTCATAAGATTAAAGTTTCCAGACCGGAAGGATGATCTCGCTAGCCGAATTGAGCTTCTTGTGATTAAGATGATTTCATGGATACAGCCTAATTGTATATTCCACATGGCCAACGATGAGCAGCAGCATAAAACATATGTACATAACATTGTTGTGAGGCGGCTTTTAAGCATTTTACATTTCGCTAAAAATAGTGCTACTGCAGGTATTTTATTGCCCGGTTGAATTCTCGTCATAGGCGCGAAAATCAATAAGAACTGCACGACTGCACCATACAATTGATGTTTTGATATCTAAAGGTGCTGCAAATGTATTGAAACAACCCATGAGAGAAATCAGACCCTTGACGAAAATACCTGACGTAATACTAGTAATATTTTAGTTTTTTTTAATTTTTTTCCTATTAGTAGTTTCTTTTATTTGAACAGCTACCGACGAATTGCGTTACATTGAAGCTCACTAACACATTGATATTGGCATTGGCTCGGTAGCTGAGTGTATCCCAGCCGCAAATTTCACTCAAACAGGCATTGTTTCAAGCAGGTGCGCTTCATGATTAATTGTTGTGTTCCAATAATTGTTTAATTTACAAACTATATCCATTGTAATGTTTGGCCAATGTAACGTAACAAACGACGTGATTATTGATGCTCAGTGTTTAAATATCGAGTGTAATGACCATAGCGGTTAACTGGTTATTGTCTCTAACTGTACTAAATCCTGTACAAATTTTCGTTTTGTTCCTATTTTTATTGACATTATGAATTCCCAATTTAATACGTACGTTGTATTATAATTCTGTGCGAACATCGAGGTTTTATGTTTGGAGCCGCTTCCGAGAGAGTTCATCAGTTCATCATAATATCTCAGTATTTACAAATATGTTTACAAAAATGATTGTCTTCGTTGACGAAACCGATTCTAGGTGAAATTGATTTTATTGAAACTATTACAAATGTGTTAAGTTACTGCAGGTAAAATGGTCTAGAAGGAGAATGGCAAGAAAAAAACAAATTATATCGAACTGTCGATTAGTTACACATAATATTTCCTTTGGTATTTTGTTTATATAAATTGATGGCACGTGCTGCATTATTCACACGATCTTCGAAAAGCATGCTAATGTCGTTTGACACAAGCGAGGAGTTGGCGCCAGTGTAATACAAAACCAATAGCGCACGTGCTAGGGCTATAACATAATGTCAGCAGAAACCGCAGATGATCGTATTATCGTGAAAAAATGGTTAGCATCATGACCATTAAACAGTATTGATTGATTCATCTTCTTTCAGTAAAGCCAATTGGCAGTGTCACGAAATTGGACAAGATTTAAAATTGCACCGTCGTTGTTATTATTTTTTTATAAGGCCGATGCCATAGAGAAAGAGAATAGAAGAGTTGGGGGGAACGACAGTGGTACAAAATGACGAGCAAAGAGTTTCATGATATACTCAAAGCGTTTTTCAGATCGTTGGTACCGTGTATTTGACATTTGAACCGTTTGTTTGAAAAACTGTATATGTATATTTTTGGCCAAAATTAGATTTTTATATATTCTGAATCCTCGTTCAAAAATACTCACCTATACTAGCAAAAATAAGAAAAAAACTCAGATTAATCCACCTAGCAGTGATGATGCCTTTCTCGTGCATTATAAAATATATTGAAAGAATCACATTAGAAAAGTCAAAAAAGCTATTTGGGAGAATAGATCACATTTTTTGGATCATTTTGCATGTTTTTGCATTAGTTAAAATGCATCGCCACCATTTTCGAAAAAACAAATTTTTTTGGTTTTGAATTTTTTTTCCAAGGGGGGACCCTTGGGAAAAAACAATGATTTTTCAATAATTCCAAAATTCAATGTCCGATCGAGCCATTTTTCAATAGCAAACAATGGGACCGCATTCCCCGTCGAATGCAACTTGTTGCGAGTAAATCGGATAATTCTAAGTTCCAAAAAGTGTGTCTACAAAATTTGTACACATACACACATACACACACACACACATACATACACACATACAGACATCACCTCAATTCGTCGAGCTGAGTCGATCGGTATATGAAAATCGGCCCTCCGGGCCTCCTATCAAAATTTTGTTTTTGAAGCAATATTATAGCCTTTACGTACACTTAGTGTACGAGACAGGCAAAAATGTCGTTTGCTTGAGAAACTGGGGACTGCTTACAGTTTTCGCATTGGAAGTGCCCCAGGGTGTTGAGATTTGCCGAAAACTATCGATCTGTATCAAAGAAATTTAATTATTCGGTGCCAATTTGTTCAAAAACAGTTTTTTGCTGTTTTCTCGAAATTGTGTAAAATGGATATATGCAGTTTCTCAAATAAATGTTTCATTTGGTTTCATTACTCTGAAATGGACTCGTCCGACGAAGAATATTTGGCTTCTTCAAGCTTGATTAAAGCTTGATCCCCTACTTTGAGCGTGCTTTCAGCGGTTCACTAGGAGTTAACTTTCGGAAAGCAGTATGGCGAACGGCATCTAATGTTTGATATCTCGAAAATAAGCACCTTAGTCGAAAAAATATTTGGTAGGCGTAGTAGTGAACACCATCCTTCATAACCGGTAGCAAATAGTTTTTCGTGAGAATTTTCTACTGTTGAGAAAACCCGCATTAGATGTCTTTCGCCATACAAACTTCAGGTGGTTAACTCATGCTGGCTACTTTTACATATACGATGGCGCCTGGATGCTGGCAGCGGCGGATAGGAAACCACCCACTGGATCTGATTAATTGTTTTATCAATAATCAAAGACAGTTTTCCGTCCATCCAATAAACACAAAGAGATCTTTAAAAGGAGACTTCCATAGTACGAAGATCTTCGGAAACATCAGAAGAAATTTTACTCTTATACTAGTATGAATGTGGATACGTTGGATATGGTTCTAGATCGATTTGGACACAGGTTATTGAAAAACTGGACCAGTTCTACAAAGAACCGATTCTACCTTGCGAACGATTGATTGTGACCAGGGCCTGATTTAGGGGGGGGGGCATGGCCCCGGGCCCCCACAAATCTTATGTACCAAAACCAACCTATTTTGTACATTTTGGGGCCCCCACATACTGTCGGCCCCGGGGCCCCCTTCCGGCTAAATCCGGCCCTGATTGTGACTATAAGGTACGATATGTCTTAACCATTTCCAAAATTAAAATCTGCAAAACTACAAGAAATCCTAAAATGTTTTCTATATTCCCAACATCTGGATAATCGTCCAATACCCTTGTTTTTTTTTCATTTTTTATGGATCGTTCAACGGTTGCTGAAATAGCTCGGTAACTTGCGGTGCATTATGGGACGTACTGCCACCCATTTATATGCCAGCTCCCACTGAACAATTATTTCGTTCGGTAAGACTAAATCGAATTTCCCGAATTGCATAGGTGCCGTTGATGGTAAGCACATCCGGATTGAATGTCCAGCTATAAGTGGATCAATGTACTACGACTACAAAATCTACTACTCCTCACACAATAACGGGAAAAGCACCCCTGGAGTTATTGACCGGAAGACAGGTGAAAGATCTTCTGCCATCCTTGAGGACAGCACCTTGCTGGAATCACGATGATGAGATACTGGACAATGATGCTATAAAGAAAATGAAGGGAAAACTTTATTCTGACGAACGACGACAAGCCAAACCATCGGAAATAGTGGAAAGAGACACTGTTATATTGAAAAATTATGAGACTGGGAAATTGGATCCAAAATTTCGACTAGAGCAATTCAAAGTTACAGGGAGTGATACGATTGTAGCAAATGAAGAAGGAGTTAGATACAGGCGTCCTGTTTCGCACCTGAAAAAATGGTGTGATCATCCATCAGGAACCCGAGAAGCAGCACCAAAAGTACCATTCATTTCGGCTGAATTATCGGAAGAGAACAACTCCGAAGGCATACAAGAGAACACAATTGAATCCAAGCCGGAGCGTCCAAAACGGGCAAGAAAGTTGCCCGCACGGTTCAACCAATGGGTAACATTTAATTTTTAAAAATATAATATCCTTCATGTTATTTATCCTATTTTTTTCCAGAGTAGAAAAGGGATGTTGAGATATCATCAAACCAATTCCCACCATCTTCCCCTACACGCTTAAAATCAATAACACAGAGATGTGTTTGCTTCACACAAAATGGACCTAATGCAGAACATCACCTACAGGGGTTAGACAAAAAGGTTGAGATAGGTAAAAATTTGTCAAAGTTTAAATCAGCATAACTTTGCATAGAATGATCCGATTTTGATCAAACTGGGACCATCGGACGCGGTAACTTTTCTAGTATACTGGCCCTACGCGAAACCTCTGATTGATTCTTGGCCACCGGCGGTGTTCCGGGTTTTCCGAGGGTATGTTAAAAATGCATTTTTTCTGCTTCTTGTCATTATATATGTCGTTTACTGCCATCATGTTCTATGTTTTCTCCAGAAACTAGAACTAATATGCTGACAAATGCTGGGTGCAGATCGAAAATCCGTTAGGTATACTCAGAGATATGGCCATTTTCGTGAAAACGTTACGGGATTGGCCATACACCCTGAACAAATGTCGCTTTCGCAGAACTTCCGGAACCTGTTACAAATTGGCCAAAGAGTCTTACAGTCCTCAAAATATATCTCTGATAAAGATCCTATATTCATCCTCTTGGGAAAACATGAATTTTGACACCCATATATGCATGGTTCCAGATAGTGCCAAAACCGGCCCCTCCTGGAAGGCCCACGGAACCTGCTATGAGGGTGGCAGTGGACACTATCATTCTGGAAATGTTTCTGTAATCATCGTCTCGCAATACTCATATTTGCATTATTCCGATCTGTTATCATCATGTTCCCGGTACCGTTTTTACGGAAATGGCCGTATCTCTGTGTAGCTTAGATGGATTCTCGATCTACAGCCACCATTGGCCAGCATATTAGTTCTAGTTTTCGGTGAAAGCATAAAACATTATCAAAGTTAACGTCACATAAAATGACAAGCAGCGGAAAAAATGCATCTTGAACATATCCTTGGAAAACCCGGAACATTTCCGGTGGCCAAGGACCAATCTCAGGTTTTGTAGGGGGACAGTATACTAGAAGAGTTTCCGCTTCTGATGGTCCTGGTTTTATCAAAATCGGATTATTATACGCAAAGTTATGCTGATTTGAATTTCGACTTATTTTTACCTATCTCAACCTTTTTGTCTAACCCCTGTATATGAGCGACAGTTACACAGGCACAAAAATGCCTCGTACGGTCGTGATAACGATCCTTTTCAACATGTAAACGTTTGTACAGATTCCTTGTTTCATAAGGAACCAAATACTGTTGAAAATATTGAAATCCAAGCTTCAATAAAATCACACGAGCTATTTTTGTGGCTGTGTAGCTGTCGCTCTTCTAGGTGATGTTCTGCATTAGGTCCGTTTTGTGTGAAGCAAACACATCTCTGTGTTATTGACTTTAAGCGTGTATACAACCATTAGCGCGAGAGAGACAGTCTTCGAAGGAGCCCCGAGAGAGCGACGAGCAAGCGAAAACCGACGATAACTCCCACGAGGCATTGCAAGTGTTCGACGGGCAGTTACTTATGAAACTTTGTGCGAGAAGGAGTCAAATAAATTAACGAGTGTTTGTTGTGCAGAATCAGTAGTGTTGTATATTTCTTTAATTCGTCCGAAGTGTAAAAGTTCCGTTCTCCCACCGGATTCTACACCATTCAACTGTTATACAAGCTGTTTTAGATGTCAATAGTAAGTTTGGAAATCGGAGGATACAGCAAGCAAAGTAATTGTGGAACATTTAGCCATTCGGACATGTACCATTTGTTGAACGACGGAAAACTAAACGTACCTCCTGATTTACAATTACCTGATCAGAATCTCAAGCTGAAAATGCCGTACGTTTTTGTTGGAGATGAAGCGTACCCTTTGATTCGAAACTTGATTCATCATACCCACGGACGTAACTGACTGCCTCTCATGCATATTTCAAATCACGGTTGTTTCGAGCTAGAAAATGTATCGAGTGTGCATTCGACATCATGAGTTCAAAGTGGAGGATTTTGGGGAAATCCATCGAGACATCTCCGGATCTTGTCGACAATATTGTAAAAGCGATTAGTATGCCACACGAATAAAAGGCAGGCGGAAGAGCATTGCAATGAAGAATATTAGGCCATCTTAAAATGTAAAACAAGTTGAAAAAACGTCAAGGATATGGAAGAACGTTGTAGGGTTGCATATTTATGTCGATAGTCATTCAGAATGACAGGACTATTTTTAGTGCAGTGTGGAGAAAGGAGAAGAGCCATGACGGAGGTGTGTGCAACGGTTGTAAAAAGAGAGTGAAATTCAGTTTAATATAAAGGTTACAAACTACGTAAAGTGCCTCCTAAAGTCATTCTAAGTAGAATCCGAACCCCACATATTGGCGACGAGTTTGGACGCATATATAACTCAGAGTTTATATTCTTGTATACAATAAAAATATCATCAATATCCTTGAAATTTTGTCTCTAGCATCCCGAAATTGTGCTATTCACTGTTACAGATGGAGGATTCCCGACCTCTCCCACAGTTACGCTGTGACCAAATTGAAAAGAAGAAGCTGTTCAAGGAGTGGAAGGCCTGGAAAGGTGCCTTGGAGTGCTATTTCGATGCATACGGGATTAGCGAGCAGAAGCAGAGGAGAGCAAAATTATTACATCTCGGTGGTCCACAGCTTCAACGTGTTTTCCAGAATTTACCGGATAGGGAGAACTTTCCACTAGTTTCTCTTGAGAAGCAGTGGTATGACGTTGCAATAAATGCTTTAGACACGTTCTTTCAGCCGTATCGGCAGGACTGCCTGGAAAGATACAAGCTGCGACAGATCAAGCAGCTTGAAGGAGAACGTTTCTCAGATTTCTTCCTCCGATTGCGCCAACAAGTTTCCGATTGTGGATTCGATAAATATTCGGAAGAATGAAGAATGATCGACACTATCATCGAAGGATGTTATTCTCAGGACCTGCGGCGTAGAATATTACAACACGATAGATCATTGGCAGAGATCGAATTATCAGAAGTAAAGCTCGAAAGCATGCACAAGATTCTGCTCAGCGGGTGTTGAGGATCGGAAACGACTCGGTACCATTTAAGAGAAGACCATACCAACCAGCCAGACCGAACAGTCAGTTTAGTGGAAAAGATGGATACACTTGCTATAATTGCGGACGCCGGGACCACATTTCTTCTTCAGAATCCTGTCCACCGAAAGGAAAGGTGTGTCATGCTTGCAAACGCATTGGTCACTTTGAATCATGCTGTCGTTCGCGTAAGAGGAAATCGTCGATGCCGTCGAAAACAGTGAGAGCAGTGGAGAAATCCAGTCCTGTGTTAGATGAAGCAGTAGTTGATTCAGCAAAAACTTATTATACGTTTTATTCTGGCAACGAGAGTAACGTGGTGGCATGCATCGTCGGAGGTATTAGGCTGGAATTACTTGTAGACTCCGGCTCCGATGTTAATCTAATACCAGATAACGTGTGGGAAAATCTAAAGCAGATTCATATTGTGGTACACGATTGTGTAAAAGGAAGCAGTCAGATCCTCAAAGGGTACGCAAGCGATAATCCCTTGCCGATACTTGGTACCTTCGTAGCAGAGGTGGCAGTTGGCCACAAAACCGTGAAGGCAAAGTTTTTCGTGATCAAAGGTGGACAAAGAAGCATTTTGGGAGACAAGACAGCTAAGGAATTAGGGATTCTTCAAGTCGGTATGCAAGTTAATCGGGTCGTTTCTCAAGTCGCCATCCAATGCCTATTGTGGACGAATATCTATCCCGTTTGGGCAAAGGTAAGATTTGGAGCAAATTGGACATCAAGGATGCCTTTCTACAGGTGAGTCATTAATCATTGATAAATAAATACTCATAAAACTAGCAATCATGTGTTTTATCAGGTCGAATTAGCTCCTGAGTCCAGAGATATTACTACGTTCATTACGAACAAAGGGCTTTTTCGGTTCAAGAGATTACCGTTTGGATTGGTTATTGCTCCTGAATTATTCCAGAAAGTAATGGACCAGATTTTGGCAGGATGTGTTGGGACATATTGGTATTTAGATGATGTGTTGATCGAAGGGAAAGATCTACAAGAACATGACGAACGGTTGAATGAGGAGCTAAAACGTTTTAAAGACCGGTCAGTTCAACTAAATTGGGCGAAATATATCTTTCGCGTGACGAAAATTGATTTTGTTGGTTACACGATTTTTTCTGATGGCATACTACCATCTAATTTAAAAATAGATGCAATTTTATCGTTTCGTCAACCTGAATCTGAATCAGAGGTGCGCAGTGTTTTGGGGCTGGCGAATTATTTGAATAAGTTCATACCTGAGACGAGACCTGCAAAGAGGAAAAAATGTAACTTCAGCTGCTGCCAGTCAACTGCTGTCACGAACTGTCAGGTGCAACCAGCAGCTTTTTGAGTGAAAGTATTGGTATCCCAAATAAAATATTCCACATCATTTTTGTTTTACCAAGCCTTTTTTACTTTAACGAGTATTCCAAACCTTCCGTTTAGCTTGTTAATAATCAGTAATAAACCTGTGTTTTGTTCCCGGTATAAAAATCCTTATGAAAATGAATTAACTATTTCGTGAATTAGATACACTTTTATTGTGCTCAGAAGGGTCCACCTGGGGCTTAGGTGAAACAGTCAAGTAAACAGTTGAAACTCGATGGTCAACTGTGATGAAAAGAAGAACAAGTGTCAAAACAAGATAAAAGAAGCAGCGTCTTTGCAGGTCTCGTCTCAGGTTCATACCTGCTCTTGCAACTATTGGTGAACCATTACGATCTTTAACAAGAAAAAATTGTAGTTTTGCATGGACCAAGGAGCATCAACAATCTTTTGAACGAATCAAAGCTGCAATGGCAAATGCAAAGTCGCTAGGTTTTACAATGTTCACGACCGAATTTCTGTAATGGCCGATGCAAGCCCAACGGGACTGGGAGCCTTGCTGCTGCAAACAGATAAGTCGGGATCCAATCGAATTGTAAGTTGTGCGTCAAAATCATTAACAGATACAGAAACAACAGAGAAGGAAGCTCTGGCGATTGTTTGGAGTGTTGAGCGTTTTTATACATATTTGTATGGAAGAGAATTCAATATTTTAACCGACTGTAAAGCTCTTGAATATTTATTCACTGTTCGCTCAAGACCTTGTGCTAGAATTGAACTATGGGTGTTAAGACTACAAGCATTCGATTATAGAGTGATTTATATACCAGGGGAGTAGAACGTAGCAGATGTTTTATCTCGACTTGCAACTCTTAGCCCTATTCCATTCGACTTGTCGGAAGAAATCGTTATAAAACAAGCAGCTCTAGAGATGCAGCGACAGAGTCAGTGCAGGGTCAGACACTATTCGTCGTGGTGGATTATTATAGTCGTTTTCTTGAGGTTTGCGAGATGACACAGATCACCGCAAAATACACTATTTTGCAGCTATCGAAAATATTTTGTCGATATGGCGTACCGATATCATAACGTGCTGACAACGGGCCACAACTAAATACTTCTTGTGAGGAATTCAGAACGTTTTGCGAAGAAATGGGTATTCGCCTTGTGAATACTATACCATACTGGCCACAGCAAAATGGGGAGGTGGAGAGACAGAACCGATCTATATTGAAAAGATTAAAGATTGCTCAGGAATTAGGTCAAGATTGGAGGAGGGTTCAATATACAGTCGGCTCTCTACATCTCGATGTTCTGTATCTCGATATATCTCCCTATGTCGATGGTTTCCACGGTCCCTTCAATCTACATAAATTTCGGTACGCTACATCTCGATAACATCCCTATCTCGATATCTCTCTATCTCGATGTGTTCTGATCATATTTTGTTCTGGATTTACTCTCCTTATCTCGATATGTTCAAATTTTTAGGCTACTAGACCATCTGTGGACAATAACAAACATATCAACAACAAGATATGACACTTGTTTTGTTGTCGCTTTGCATAGCAACGAGCTTTTCTTTGATCTTAGCAGCCATTTCAATTTTCCTTCTATTCCTCGATCTCTCCCTATCTCGATGGTCCCTTCAATATCGAGATGTGGAGAGGCGACTGTATTTCGTCCTAATGCTTGTTCGCGCCAAAATATGGACACATATCTTTAGGCATAAAAATAAGCTGTAGTTGGTTTAATCCGGCACAGTTTTCACTTCAAATGGCTTCATTCATTGTCGATGCTTCGATGTATGCATGAAAGCTGATGACATTTGATTTTCCCGAGAAATAATACGTGCCGAAAGATCTTGTATCCTCAATAGGATTCGTTTCACCTTCGCTTTCTGCATGCGGTTCATAAAATCCGTTTTTGTTCCGCTCTCCGACATGTTAGATATTGTCAAACAAGCGTCGACAAATTTCAAAACGCTATGAGCAGTGTTCACATGAATACAAAAAGTTTTCAGCCAGATACGATTCGATACGATACGATTTTCGGTAGCTCGTTTTGAAAAGCTTCCCACTTTAGGCGGCACCGGTTCGTCCCAGTTGCAGCGAAGAGACCACAACTCCTGCATCATAATTTTAGCAGTGACAACTACAGGTGCAATCAATCCAAGTGGGTCAAATAATCTAGCGATGCTAGAAAGAATGGATCGCTTTGTAGAAGGAACTAGACGCTGTTGTATTTGAGAGTCAAAGCAGAGTTGATCGGACTCTGGCTCCCAACAAATTCCAAGAACTTTCACCGATTCATTTGGAATAAATTTGAGACTTGACTGTGTTCCAACTTGGTCGTCTCTAAGGCCTTGAAGAACTTCGAGGCGGTTTGAAGTCCACTTCCTCAAAATAAATCCACCCTTTTCAAGCATTTCACTTAACTCTCCTCGAAGCTGAATTGTTTCCTCAATCGATTTCGCTCCTCCAATATAGTCGTCTATATAGAAGTTCTTCTGAAGTGATGGTCCAGCTAGTGGATAGTGATCACCTTCATCCGCAGCGATTTGTTGAAGGGTGCGAGTTGCCAAGAAGGAGGACGGAGACAACCCGTAGGTCACGGTTCGCAATTCGTAAGTTTGGGGGCAAATAGAAGGATTTGGATACATTGGGGTAATGAACTTAAACTAGGCAGATGTAGCGTCCCGTCTCGTCTCGAGATGTGGTGGATTGGAAGAAATTCTCACAGAAGCGTTCCTCGACAGAGTAATTGTTGGAGACAGTGAGCTCCTCGGTTTGCCAGAACCGTTCCATGCACTCCTCAAGTGTTGGCATGGACACTACGATGATTCCAGGTGTGGCGGATTGACTTTGAGCAGGATGATCTGTACTTGCTGATCCTGTAAGGATTCAACCCAACACGCTGTCCACAAGAATCGGAATATTATTGGCCAACTGTATCCGTGCGGTACTAGGAAAGAACGAATGGAAATGTTTTGCTCCCAAAACCATATCGATCTGTTAAAGTTTGTTGAACATAGGATCAGCTAGCTCTAAATTCCGAGGAATCTGCCAATTGTTGACTGAAATATCCTGCACTGGTAGGTCTGCAGTTACGGTGTCCATCAACAGAAATTCAACGCCGCATTCGAAATCGTCGTTCCTTGATTTTATCCAAGCAAAAATTGATACACGCACTTTCTTGGTCAGATTACCAGCCCACTGAATTGGTACGTTTACAGAATCTCTTTTTAGATGTAGTCTGCGTGCTAAGTGCTCAGTAATTAAATTCGGCTGAGAAGCGCTATCGAGGAGCGCTCGAGCCTAATGATCCTGCCCATACGCATCGACGACTTTCACCAAAACTGTTAACAGAAAAAGATCTTCACGAGTCTGCGGAGTAGAGGCACTAGCAACGACCCTGGGAATATCCTCAATGGTTGCGGCTACAGGTGACGGCGCTGATTCTGCTACGAAGGATGTTGTAGGCTGGATTGGCAAATAAAGGTTGCACGAAGAAGAAGAAGTCGAAGGATGATATTTGAAAAATAATTGCACGGGGAAGCATACGGGAAGTTTTTTAAAACTCTTCTAAAAAATTCTAGGAGTAATTTAAATAAAAACGGTTAGCAGTACGGGGTTGGACTTTGCTTGTACTGTGTATCAAGGGTGATATCACGAAATAAAATTTGAAATCGAAAAATTGCGTTTATTATGCAGTAGAACAGAGCTTCCCAAACTTTTGGGTATGCGACCCACCTAGCAAAATTCTATATGTCTTGCGACCCACCTATGAAAAAATGCATTTTACCAAGTAGTATTAAACATTAATTGAATCAGAATGTCATCTGTTTCGGCAAGTTTTACAAAAATATTCACAATATTTTCATGTACAAATGCAAAAAATGACAAACATAATATTGTTTGTCAAAATGTTTTTATTTTACTTCATTAAGGGGACAGCTTTTAGGCATAAATGTTTTCTAAAATAGCGTGGTGATGAATATTTAAAATAAAATGCGGTTTGAACTTGAAATTATGTTCCTGAAAAAAATTATCAAAAGGTTCGGCATTCGAGCTGCAATTAATATTTGTTCTACGCGACCCACCAACAATCCTCTCGCGACCCCCCTGGGGGTCGGGACCCACAGTTTGGGAAACCATGCAGTAGAAGGAAAGTCGTATGCTTACCCGTGCAATTTTTTTCAAATATCATCCTTCGAATTCTTCTTCTTCATGCAACCTTTAATCGCCAAGAGCTTGTGTCAGCACCAGTGGTGGAAATCTGTGAACCTTGCTCACAAAACGAGAAGTAGGCAATGCAAAATACTCGCGAACACTTGTTTTGCCTTTTTCTTGCCTACTTACTACTTGCAGAGAAAACAGAAAACGAACCCCGAAAACGTTCGTGAAGCTTCGCGAGTCGTTCAGGTTAATTTGCAGAATGTCATAAAACAACTTCGGAACATGTTTATTACGGATGTTCGAGGGTGTTCGAGCAATAACACCTTTGTTTATAGTTATTGTGTTTATCACAAGTGAAATTTATCCATTGTATTCGAAATAACCACAAATACTCGCAACCGTGATTTTTACTCCCGAACAAAATACTGCCCTGCTTTTTTACTTTGCTCTGCCCGTACTCGCGAACAAAGCAAGCACCAGAAAAATGCAGGCAGTAGGTTCGCGCGAGTGTGGCATTTTTTGTAGGCCCAATTACACTCTTTTCTTACTCGTGAAGCGAGTATTTCCACCACTGGTCAGCACGCAAGTATGCGAAATATTCGAATCGATGGTTGTTCTGGAATTCTCTCTGAGGTTAAGCAAGGTGTGGTGACGCCGGTCACAATACCTACACTGCCGCTAACCGCAAGTCGAGCACATCTGTATATGGGCCTCCATATACAGATGTGCTCGACTTGCGGTTAGCGGCAGTACAGGAGTACCTCGAATTACAATTACACGCATAGTGATCGCACCTCAGGCAATTGTGGCCCAAATGCTTGGTCGACACGAACTGTTGCCTTTCGGAATGCGACATCTGGTTGAACCTCTCACAAGTCATTAGAAGATGGTCCTGATTGCAAGCTGCATATTTGTAACTTCGACCAGAAGTGGAAGGGTACGATGCTAATCGAAAATTATTTGGCCTTCTAGCAGAAGCACTTGGAGCGAAAGACGGCTGATGATGATTTACTAATATGGATTCCACTCGCATACGACGCTGAAGCAATTCAATTAGACAGTCAAAATTCGGAACGCTCGTCCTCCCAGGATTTTAGCGTATCGTCAGGAAGCTTTGTACATAGTAGGTGCTCCAAAATGGTACTCCAAGACTCCGTCGGTTCTCCTAGCTGACCCAAAATCTTCGTGTGACGCTGGAACTCATCCACCAGTGCGTGTAACGACACAGCAGTTTCCCTTTTAGCTGATTGGATGTCGAAAAGAGCCTGAAGATGCCGCTTCCTTAATAAAAAATCGTTTTCGTACCTGTCCACCAATGTTTGCCAAGCCAAGTCATAGTTCGCTGAGCTGATCGTAATGGATTCTATTAGCTGCGCCGATTCGCCCTTCAGAGCTGCTCTTAAATAGTGAAATTTCTGAATTGATGCTACATCCGGGTTGGAATGGATAAGTACCAAAAACGTATCGTGGAACTCTAGCCACTGCATGTAGTCCCCGTCAAATTCAGGAAGCGAGATGGTGGGGAGTTTCAGCCTGGAAAGCGCGAAAGCATGATAAGACTCAGGGATTCGAGCTTGTTGATTAACAAGAAGAAGTTTTGAAATTAAATCGGCTCAAATTCGGCGCGTACCCTCTCATGTTCTGCCCTACTTTCGTCATTGCCCTCGATATCTTCCAACTGCCGTTGCACATCCTCAAGCGTAGACCGCATACTGTTGAGATACTCCAGACGAATTGGCACCTGCCCTCGGTCGCGTTCTTCATCGAATCCAGAAATGTCTCCGCCCGACCCAGAGCCGCGAGCACCGTTGACCTCCGGGACACCTCCCCCAGACCAATTTTCTAGCTACGCCACTGCACTATGGTCCAGGATACAGTTTCACGCGGAAAGATGCATTTTACTCCAAAACTATATTTTCTAGAAAAAAACTGTTGTTCTACAAAATTGTTCGAAATAGTAAGGCCATCATTATGGTTCTACCGAAAAATAGGGTAGCCCATCATTTAAAAAAATTTTGAAAATATTTTTTTTTATTTCTCGGAATATTGACATGTTATGTTCTACAAAGTTGTAGCGTAGCTTATTCCAATCAATTTCGCTAAAAAAAATTTTCTGTGGCTCTTAAGTTGGCTGATTTAGAACAATTTTACCTAATTGGATTAGGGTGTACCCTTAAAAACAGTATTTTTGATCTACTTTCTTTGTTTTAGATTTATCGAAAAAGTCGTGTTCAGGTGACTTTTAGAACTCAAAAAAATGCAACTTTTGATGGGTAAATATGCTCAATATCTTTTTCCGATCAAAAGTTATAATCGTTTTTCTGTCAAAATTACATTTTTTTCATACGTTGATATCTCCGGTTAGGGCAGACCAAAAATAGTAGTTTGTGCAACTAGTTGCACACGCTATTTTTTGCAATGACGAAAAATGGGCTTTAATATGATAAATCTATACCAAAATTGTACAATCGAGTTTACTCCACATGATCATTCATGTCAATAAATTATGTTGCGGCAGAGAACAATAAGATTCCGTCTTATCGTGCCAAGCATAGCTTGAAAAGCTATGAAGCGATGGATGCAATTGCCTTTGGAAAATTGTGATGTTATGTCCAACAAACCATTTCATTTATTACGAGACGCTTAGAGTACACAATTTAACACTCACCCAAACTAATTCAGCTGAATGTATTCAAGTAACTACTGTCCCAATGTAGGTTTTCATTATAGCACCCAAATGAGTGCTATAATGAATATTATGCAACCCATTTGAGTTGCATAATGGTCATTAAAGCACCCATTCTGTTGGTATGGAAAAGTAGGCCGTTTTATCACTCAAATGACAACTGTAAACCAGGTATTATGATCAGGAATTGCAAAAAATATATTTACACGGCATTTGAAAGAGAAATTAATATTCTTTATTATGTCAAAAAATTGGGGATATGTTAGTTTTTATCTCAAGTTTTATCAATTTTACTAAAATCATGTTTTTTCAAATAAATTATTATAACTCGACAACGGAAGAAGATACAGACGATATTCTTATAGCAAAACACGCGTTTTGAAAAGTCTTTAGAACATGACATTCGTGAGAAATGAAAACTAAAAAATCTACAGCTTTAACACTTTTTATAAGTTTTATCATTATCATCGTATTGTAAGATTTACGAGAAAAGATGCATTTTAGGTCTGAAGCATACTTTTAAGAAACAAAGTTTGTTCTACAAAGTTGTTCTGGACACTTGGGCCCTTATTATAGAGTTACCGAAAATTAGGGTGGGCCATTTTATAAAAATGTGAAATTTTTATTTTGCGGAATATTGACATAAAATGCTCTACAAAGTTGTAGCGCAGCTTTTTCCAATCAACTTTGCTATATAATGTAGCTCTCAAGCTCACTTGTGTAGAGTAATTTTACTTACCAGGATTAGGGTGTCTCTTAAAAACAATATTTATGATCTGCTCATTTCATTTTTTATTTTTCACGGATGTCACCTTCTGAATACTTTTGGGGCTTTTTAAAACGCGTGTTTTTCTATAAAAATATCGTCTGTATCTTCTTCCGTTCCGCCTATCTGGATTGCGTCACTGGCTTAAAAATGGTTCCCCAAAAGCGCATTTCGCATAGATTTTGGCCCTAAAAAAATAGAAAAATATTTGTAAGGCTGTATAAATTCTAATAAATGTGTAAAACGAAGTAGTTGAAAAATGCAGCCTCCGGCGAAACGCGGGACGTCTGGTCACATTACCCTTAAAAATTTTCATTGTTACTATCAGTTTGAATCAACGTACATGGAGCCAAAAATACCAACTCATGCTATTAACCTTAACAATAACCAAGCCAAAATTAAAACCATCTTCAATTATTATCCCTCACTATCAAATAACCGCTTCATCATTTCATGTCTTCATCTGGAGAATATAAAGCAACTTGATCTATTCGTCTGACAAGAACCAAACCCAATCATGATGTCGCATCCGTACGCTCCGACGGATGCTCTACTCTCGAAAGCCGCTGCTCATGACAGACAATTAAATTTTGTGTATCTCCTCGGCTTACCCTCCCGTCGGTCGCCCTGACTATGGACTAGAGAATATGAATCCTTCCGCTTTTGTCTTCTGTAGCTCCTCAGGCACTGTCCTCCTCAATACCTATACCGGACTTGGAGTGGTGCCGTTCGTCTTTGCGTAGATGGTGAGCTTAATTCGGTTTTCCTCCAATTTGTGCGTCCTACCTACCACCTACCAAGTAAGATTGATGGCGTGCTCAAAATCTTTGCTCGCATCGAACAGGAACGCCCGGATGCTTCCCCAACCCCAGTGATTGTTCCTTGGATGGCGTATAAACACGGCTACAAACATACACACACTTACACAAACATTGATACAGTCAGCTGCCGTGGCTTACGAACAAGAGAACGGAATGTCTTATCTCTATTGTTTCTAATCTAAACTGGGTCGTGGGTAGTTTCCGGTTTTTCTTCCATTCTCTACCGCCAGCTCCACGCTGAGCTCCGTCTGCAGTCACGATTTAACCTAACACAGGCCGCGAGTGACACAAAAGTGTACCGATCGATTTAACGATGCTTAACTTCCTAGAATATCAATAGTCAACATGGTTTTGCTATTTGATAATGCTTTGTCCGATTGGGTATCTACATTTTCGCAAACGGTTGCGATAGTTGGTTTTGCTTCTTTTCTACACTATGGCGTACATGTGATACTTTGTTAGGGTTGACGTCGTTGGACACACTTCCCCGTCGTGATCCTCCGCCTATCGACATTGATTTGTGCAAATTGATATCTCACTCCCATAATCACTCGTCCAAATTGCAGTGTCCTCTGTTGAGTCCTCATTCAATACGGAAGGCTACTGTTGCATTGCAACTTAATGGCACCGATTTTTTTCTTCATTCTGCACCAACCAGCGCACGTTCAGTCACTACTAGAGAATTGTGCATTTGTTTTTGTTTCTAATCGATTGGGAAAATTCCAGCTTGGGCGCTGTGCCACCCACCGGATAGCCCATCAGTTCTTTGAAGATGTCGCCGATTTTGTAGTTGTGTCTGTAAAATAAAGAAGGTGGAGGAAGAGTTTTTATAGCATTGGTATGCTCATATTAATGTGAATCTATACATTTTATTGAATTGAATTAGCATTTTTCTAACTCTAATTGAGTTAGAGTATGGTGGACCTCACTGGGAGTAAAGCAGACAACTTGTACTCATTGAAAAACTTCAAAGTGCTCAGCACTATGATAGCTGAAAGCACTGGATGGTTGTATGAATCCATCACACTGCACAGTGGGGAAAAAGGGACAAAAAATGGCACCTATTTGAAGGCCGCTACAGTAGAGCCCTGCAATATACCTTATACAATGTAAAAAAATGCGTAGAATCTCGTAGTGGAATTTTGGTTTTGCGCAGACATCAGGAAGTGCCCGTTTTGCCCGATTTTCCCCATTTTTCCGATAGAAAAATCGAATAATCAACTAGTTACCTCACTATATGTCTCAGAAATGGACAAAATTGCACAAGGATGCTGTGAAGATGCATGGGAAGTCAAACAGATGTGGTTTAAATTTCGATTGTTGTCCATTTTGCCCGATTTGCCCTATGTTAATGCAGAAACTAAATATTTTCAGCATTTTTATATCAATGTGAATTGAAATAAATATAACTTGAACATAAACATTACCATACTGTTGAAATATTAGTAAATTGGACAAAAAGCCTCTAAATAAATAACAGTGGACCATTTTGCCCCGATTACCCCATGTGATAAATGCATGTGTTATTTTATGTGTTGTTGTTTGAATGGTATATGATCGAAATCAGTGTGCAGCAGGTCAAGTAAAGGTTAAGTCACAAATTACAGTAGGTACTGAATTTAGCAGATTTGATAGTTGATTCAATAGTATTAGTTTGCCGCGGCCTGGCAGCCAAAGTACCGGTACTAAAAGTATTAAACGAATGCTGTTGACAAAACAAAACATGCTCTACACAATGATTTTTTTCTTTCTGTTGGGTGATTATCACTGCGACCATTTTTCGATCTATTGTGATATACCAACCGTTTAATATTTACCTGTTCAAGGTGATAAGTACTATAAGAAGTGACTTTCAACACATGATTTTAGGTATTATCCCAGCATGGAAAGATGTGACGTATGAACCGCACCACCTTACATGGCGATAAAGACCATATTTCAGATGGCTGAAAGATACCCTTATCAAAGAACTTGATTCTTCTGTTGATAAGTGCAGCACAACTGCATAATAAATGCTCAGAGGTCTCACAGTCCTCATTACAAAAACGACAAACATCATCTTCGACCTTCTTCATTAGTTTTAAATGATATTTCGTCGAGCAATGTCCTGTTATTAAACCTGTATAAGTACACAGATCTTTTTTTGACAAAGCGAGAAGCTTTTGTGTGTTTAACGCATTTGGTGTTAAAAAATCTTTTAGCTTGACGGGCTATTGTGGTATTGTGGAATTATTCCAGTTCCTATTTATCATCATTTTTTCCCAGTTCCTGAGTTCCATTTTGATAGAGCTTGAGGAGACTCCACAAAATGGCTCTGGTCCTAGAAATTGTTGAGATGATCCTGACCTGGCCAACTCATCTGCATTCTCATTTCCATCTATTCCACAGTGTCCAGGCACCCAGTACAGATTAACTGTATTTCTACTAGACAACTGTTGTAGTAAACTAACGCACTCCCATACCAATTTTGAGGTACACGTGAACGATGCCAGAGCAGTTAATGCTGCTTGACTGTCTGAAAAAATACATATATTAGCATGCTTATAGTTTCTTGTTAAACAGACGGTAGTGCATTCCAAAATTGCTTGTACCTCAGCCTGGAAAACGGTTGGCCATTTTCCCATTGAAACGGATATATTTATACCAGGACCTGTCACACCAGCTCCTACAAGATCGTTTTGTTTTGTTCCGTCGGTATAGAAATTAATGGATCCTGAGCGAATTTGTGGTCCTCCTGCGCTCCATATAGTGCGGTCTGGGGCTTCCACATTAAATAGTCGATTGAAGTTAAATTTTGTTTCCATCCAGTCATTATTGACTGTAACTAATGGAGTTATCGATATTTCACAATGATACACAATAAGTGGTTGTATTTAGTATGTTGAAGCGTTTCTCGGGATTTTTTTTAAGCTGACAGCGCCATTAGCAAAATAACACTCATGCTTCTACTACTTTGATCTCTTCCTACCCCCTTTTATAAAAAAAAATCTACCCCAACAGTAGGGTGGTTCAAATTAGTATGGGAAAAACTTTTTACAATTTTTTTGATGGGCCGCCCTCTTGTTCGATTCTATTTGATGCCTTGATGCTCTGGACAAAATTTCAGCCAAATCGGTCAACGTTTGGGCGGTGCTAAACTCGTTGGAAGTTTATATGCAAAAATGTATGCAGAAACATCCAAAAACAATGATTTGCAGTTGGACGGCACAATTTACAATGAAGAACTATGATACTCATTTAGATCTTGAAGAATTTAATACATAATGTTATGCTGAAAACCGCGAGAAGATTAGAGTTTGCCCGGCGAAGTTTTCCATTAAAAAGAAATAAATTCACCCCTACAACCCTCCAGTAAAATGCTAATATATTTGCCTAATAAACTCTAATCTTCTCGCGGTTTTCAGCATAACATTCTGTATTTAATTCTTCAAGAGCTGAATAAGTATCATGGTTCTTGATCGTAAATTGTGCCGTCCAACTGCAAATCACTGTTTTTGGATGTTTCTGCATACATTTTTTCATATAAACTTCCAACGAGTTTAGCACTGCTCAAACGTTGACCGATTTGGCTGAAATTTTGTCCAGAGCATCAAGGCATCAAATAGAATCGAATAAGAGGGCGGCCCATCAAAAAATTTGAAAAAGTGTTTTTTGAGCCACCTTACCCAACAGCCTTACGTAATCTGTGAACAACCCCTGATTACCAGACGGGTATATAGCAGTGCATGACTACAACCGAGATGATAATCATCAAATATAGTATACAGAGGGAAACATTGCGAGAAGAATTTTTATGAAAGCCGGTACTCTGATTTTCTTATTTATTTTTTTTGCTGTACATATTCAAAACGGCTCAATATATCTTCTTCATCTGAGAAAACATGCGATGGATCCTAAAATATTAAAAAAGATTGCGGGAAAAGGATTTATAGTTTTCTTTGGCTCCAATATAAATCCATTTGGATTATTTTTGGACTATATTGGATTGGATTTGGATTGGATTTGGATTTGAATTGGATTTGAATTTAATTTGGATTTGAATTTGATTTGGAATGGATATGGATTGTACTTGAATTCGATTTAGATTTGATTTGAATTTTATTTGGATTTGGTTTGGATTGGATTTGGATTGGATTTCAATTAGATTTGGAATGGATTTGGATTGAATGTAGATTGGAATTCTATTGGATTTGGATTGGATTTGAATTTGATTTGGATTGGATTTGAATTGGATTCGGATTGAACTTGGATTGGATTTTGATATGATTTGGATTAGAAATGGATTGAACTTGGGTTCGATTTGGATGGTATTTGGAATTAATTTCGATTTGAATTGGATTTGGATTGGATTTGGATTTGATTTTGATTGGATTTGGATTTGATTTGAATGGAATTTGGATTGGATTTGGATTGGATTTGGATTGGATTTGGATTGAATTTGGATTGTATTTGGATTTGGATTGGATTTGGATTGGTTTTTGTTTATTTGGTTTGGTTTGGTTTGATTGGTTTGGATTGGTTTGGATTGGTTTGGATTGGTTTGGATTTGGATTGGATTTGGATTGGATTTGGATTGGATTTGGATTGGATTTGGATTGGATTTGTATTTGATTTGGATTGGATTTGAATTGGATTTGGATTGGATTTGGATTGGATTTGGATTGAATTTTGATTGGATTTGGATTGGATTTGGATTGGATTTGGATTGGATTTGGATTGGATTTGGTTTGGATTTGGATTGGCATTGGATTGGATTTGGAATGGATTTATATTGGATTTGGATTGGATTTGGATTGGATTTGGATTGGATTTGGATTGGATTTGGATTGGATTTGGATTGGATTTGGACTGTATTTGGATTGGATTTGGATTTGGATTGGATTTGGATTTGATTAGGATTGGATTAGGATTGGATTTGGATTGGATTGGGATTGGATTTGGATTGGATTTGGATTGGATTTGGACTGGATTTGGATTAGAAATGGATTGAACTTGGGTTCGATTTGGATGGTATTTGGAATTAATTTCGATTTTAATTGGATATGGATTGGATTTGGATTGGATTTGGATTTGATTTGGATTGGATTTGAATTGGATTTGGATTGGATTTGGATTGGATTTGGATTGGATTTGGATTGGATTAGGATTGGATTAGGATTGGATTTGGATTGGATTTGGATTGGATTTGGATTGGATTGGGATTGGATTTGGATTGGATTTGGAATGGATTTGAATTGGATTTGGATTAGAAATGGATTGAACTTGGGTTCGATTTGGATGGTATTTGGAATTATTTTCGATTTGAATTGGATTTGGATTTGGATTGGATTTGAATTTGATTTGGATTGGATTTGGATTTGATTTGAATTGGAATTTGGATTGGATTTGTTTTGGATTTGGATTGGATTTGGATTGGATTTGGTTGGATTGGTTTGGATTGGTTCTATTGGTTTGGATTGGTTTGAATTGGTTTGGATTGGTTGAATTGGATTGGGTTTGGATTTGGTTTGGATTGGTTTGGATTGGTTTGGATTGAATTTCTGTTGGTTTGGATTGGTTTGGTTGGTTTGGTTGGTTTGGATTGGTTTGGTTGAATTTTGATTGGTTTGGATTGGTTGGATTGGTTGGATTAGATTTGGATTGGATTTGGATTGGATTTTGATTGGATTTGGATTAGAAATGTATTGAACTTGGGTTCAATTTGGATGGTATTTGGAATTAATTTCGATTTGAATTGGATTTGGATTGGATTTGGATTTGATTTGGATTGGATATGGATTGGATTTGGGTTGGATTTGGATTGGATTTGAATTGGATTCAGATTGAATTTGGATTTGATTTTGATATGATTTGGATTAGAAATGGATTGAACTTGGGTTCGATTTGGATGGTATTTGGAATTAATTTCGATTTGAATTGGTTTGGATTGGATTTGGTTTGATTTTGATTGGTTTGGTTTGATTTGGAATGGAATTTGGATTGGATTTGGATTGGATTTGGATTGGTTTGGATTGAATTTGGATTGGTTTGGTTTGGATTGGTTTGGATTGGTTTTTGTTGGTTTGGTTTGGTTTGGATTGGTTTGGATTGGATTTGGTTGGTTTGGATTGGTTTGGATTGGTTTGGATTGGTTTGGATTGGATTTGGATTGGTTTGGATTGGTTTGGATTGGTTGTATTTGATTTGGATTGGTTTGAATTGGTTTGGATTGGTTTGGATTGGATTTGGATTGAATTTTGATTGGTTTGGATTGGTTGGATTGGTTTGGATTGGTTTGGATTAGATTTGGTTTGCATTTGGACTGGCATTGGATTGGTTTGGAATGGATTTATGTTGGTTTGGATTGGTTTGGATTGGTTTGGATTGGTTTGGATTGGTTTGGATTGGTTTGGATTGGTTTGGACTGTATTTGGATTGGTTTGGATGGAATTTGGATTGGTTGGATTTGATTAGGGATTGGATTAGGATTGGTTTGGATTGGTTGGGATTGGATTTGGATTGGATTTGAATTGGATTTGGATTGGATTTGGATTAGATATGGATTGAACTTGGATTCGATATTGATGGTTTTTGGATTTGATTTCGATTCGGATTGGATTTGGATTGGATTTGGATTGGATTTGGATTGGATTTGGATTGGATTTGGATTGGATTTGGATTGGATTTGGATTGGATTTGGATTGGATTAGGATTGGATTAGGATTGGATTAGGATTGGATTAGGATTGGATTTGGATTGGATTAGGATTGGATTTGGATTGGATTTGGAATGGATTTGAATTGGATTTGGATTAGAAATGGATTGAACTTGGGTTCGATTTGGATGGTATTTGGAATTATTTTCGATTTGAATTGGATTTGGATTTGCATTGGATTTGGATTTGATTAGAATTGATTTGGATTTAATTTGAATGGAATTTGGATTGGATTTGTTTTGGATTTGGATTGGATTTGGATTGGATTTGGATTTGGATTGGATTTGGATTGGATTTCTATTGGATTTGGATTGGATTTGAATTGGATTTGGATTGGATTTGAATTGGATTGGGTTTGGATTTGGATTTGGATTGGATTTGGATTGGATTTGGATTGAATTTGGATTGGATTTGGATTGGATTTGAATTGGATTTGGATTGGATTTGGATTGGATTTGGATTGAATTTTGATTGGATTTGGATTGGATTTGGATTGGATTTGGATTAGATTTGGATTGGATTTGGATTGGATTTTGATTGGATTTGGATTAGAAATGTATTGAACTTGGGTTCAATTTGGATGGTATTTGGAATTAATTTCGATTTGAATTGGATTTGGATTGGATTTGGATTTGATTTGGATTGGATATGGATTGGATTTGGGTTGGATTTGGATTGGATTTGGATTGGATTGAGATTGGATTTGGATTTAATTTGGATTGGATTTGAATTGGATTGGGTTTGGATTTGGATTTGGATTGGATTTGGATTGGTTCTGTTGGTTGGATTGGTTGGTTGGTTTGGTTGGTTTGAATTGGATTGGGTTTGGTTGGTTTGGATTGGTTTGGATTGGTTTGGATTGGTTTCTGTTGGTTTGGATTGGTTTGGATTGGTTGGATTGGTTTGGATTGGATTTGGATTGAATTTTGATTGGTTTGGATTGGTTTGGATTGGTTTGGATTAGATTTGGTTGGTTTGGTTGGATTTTGATTGGATTTGGATTAGAAATGGATTGAACTTTGGTTCAATTTGGATGGTATTTGGAATTAATTTCGATTTGAATTGGATTTGGATTGGATTTGGATTTGATTTGGATTGGATTTGGATTGGGATGGAATCTGGATTGGATTTGGATTTGGATTTGGATTGGATTTGGATTGGATTTGGATTGGATTTGAATTGGATTGGGTTTGGATTGGATTTGGATTGGATTTGAGTTGGATTTCTATTGGATTTGGATTGGAATTGAATTGGATTTCGATTGGATTGTGTTTGGAATTGTTTTGGATTGGATTTGAATTGGATTTGGATTGGATTTGGATTGAATTTTGATTGGATTTGGATTGGAAATGGATTGAACTTGGGTTCGATTTGGATGGTATTTGGAATTATTTTCGATTTGAATTGGATTTGGATTTGCATTGGATTTGGATTTGATTTGGATTGGATTTGGATTTGATTTGAATGGAATTTGGATTGGATTTGTTTTGGATTTGGATTGGATTTGGATTGGATTTGGATTTGGATTGGATTTGGATTGGACTCGGATTGGATTAGGATTGGATTTGGATTGGATTTGAATTGGATTTAGTTTGGATTTGGATTGGATTTGAATTAGATTTTGATTGGATATGGATTAGATATGGCTTGAACTTGGATTCGATTTGGATGGTATTTGGATTGGATAAAAATTGGATTTGGATTGGATTTGAATTTGATTTGGATTGGATTTGAATTGGATTCGGATTGGATTTGGATTGGATTTTGATTGGATTTGGATTAGAAATGGATTGAACTTGGGTTCGATTTGGATGGTGTTGGAATTAATTTCGATTTGAATTGTTTTGGATTGATTTGCATTTGATTTTGATTGGATTTGGTTTGAGTTTGAATGGATTTTGGATTGGTTTGGTTGGATTTGGATTGGTTTGGATTGGATTTGGATTGGTTTGGATTGGTTTGGATTGGTTTGGATTGGTTTGGTTTGGTTGGTTTGGATTGGACTAGGGATTGGATTAGGATTGGTTTGGATTGGTTTTTGTTGGTTTGGTTTGGTTTGGATTGGTTTGGATTGGATTTGGATTGGTTTGATTGGTTTGGTTGGTTTGGATTGGTTTGGTTGGTTTGGATTGGTTTGTATTTGATTTGGTTGGTTTGAAGTTGGATTTGGTTGGTTTGGTTGGTTTCTGTTGGTTTGGATTGGATTTGAATTGGATTTGGATTGGATTTGGATTGGATTTGGATTGAACCTGGATTGGATTTGGATTGAATTTTGATTGGATTTGGATTGGATTTGGATTGGATTTGGATTAGATTTGGATTGGATTTGGATTGGATTTTGATTGGATTTGGATTAGAAATGGATTGAACTTGGGTTCAATTTGGATGGTATTTGGAATTAATTTCGATTTGAATTGGTTTGGATTGGTTTGGTTTGATTTGGATTGGTTTGGTTGGGATGGAATCTGGATTGGTTGGTTTGGTTTGGATTGGTTTGGATTGGTTTGGATTGGTTTGAATTGGATTGGGTTTGGTTGGATTGGATTGGTTTGGTTGGTTTCTGTTGGTTTGATTGGTTTGGATTGGTTTGGATTGGATTTGGATTGGGTTTGGGTTGGATTTGGATTGTACTTGGACTGGATTTGGATTGAATTTTGATTGGATTTGGATTAGAAATGGATTGAACTTGGGTTCGATTTGGATGGTATTTGGAATTATTTTCGATTTGAATTGGATTTGGATTTGCATTGGATTTGGATTTGATTTGAATTGGATTTGGATTTAATTTGAATGGAATTTGGATTGGTTTGTTTTGGTTTGATTGGTTTGGATTGGATTTGGATTGGATTGGATTTGGTTGGACTCAGTTGGATTAGGATTGGTTTGGATTGGTTTGAGATTGGATTTTAGTTTGGTTTGGATTGGTTTGAATTAGATTTTGAGTTGGATATGGATTAGATGTGGCTTGGAACTTGGATTCGATTTGGATGGTGTTTGGTTGGATAAAATTGGATTTGGATTGGTTTGAATTTGATTTGGATTGGTTTGGATTGGTTCGGATTGGATTTGGATTGGATTTTGATTGGATTTGGATTAGAACTGGATTGAACTTGGGTTCGATTTGGATGGTACTTGGGATTAATTTCGATTTGAATTGGATTTGGATTGGATTTGCCTTTGATTTTGATCGGGTTTGGATTTGATTTGAATGGAATTTGGATTGGTTTGGATTGGTTTGGTTGGTTGGTTTGGTTGAATTTGGATTGGTTTGGTTGGTTGGTTTGGATTGGATGGTTAGGGATTGGATTGGGATTGGTTGGATTGGATTTTGTTGGATTTGGTTTGGTTTGGATTGGATTTGGATTGGTTTGGATTGGTTTGGATTGGTTTGGATCGATCTGGTTTGGTTGGTTTGGATTGGTTTGGTTGGTTGACTGGGTTGGATTGGTTTGGTTGGATTTGGATTGGTTGGTTTGCATTTGGATCCGCACCATTTGATCAACGGATTTGACTGACTTGATTGGTTTGGGTTGGATTGACTCTGGTTGGTTTGGATTGGATTGGTTTGGGACTTGGTCGACTTGGTTTGACTGGTTTGGATTTGGTTTGGTTGGTTTGGATTGGTTTGGATTGGATTTGGGATTGGATTTGGATTGGATTTGGATTGGTTTGGATTGGATTTGGATTGGATTTGGTTGGATTTGGTTAAACGGATGGTTTGGATTGGTTTGGAATGGATTTGAATTGGATTTGGATTAGAAATGGATTTGAACTTGGGTTCGATTTGGGATGGTGTTGGAATTCAATTTCGATTCTGAATTGACATGATTGATTGATCTTGATTTGACTGGATATGGATTGGATTTTGGATTGATTTGGATTGGATGTGGGATTGGATTGGTTGGATTGGTTTGGATTGGATTAGGATTGGTTTGGATTCTGGATTGAAGTTGGTTTG